>NW_027656193.1:0-141751 GCF_964235325.1 Thermobia domestica
ATGAAGTTAGAAACAAATATTCTATATGAACGACTATAACCCTTACCTTTTCTATGAGATCACATCACGCACACCTTCTGTCAAAAATTGATTCCAATTACCACGGAGCTATTCAATTTTGTTTTAATTTTCTTATTTCACGTAAAAATGTTGGCTGGCAACCGCCTAACAATATATTATATGTCATTATGTGCATATTGAATTGTTACTAATTGTCGTGTATTATAATCTGTTTTGGTCTATATCTTAAGAACCATTTAACATATTTTCACGAAATAAAGCTCAAACTCGAGTACCAGCACTTCTCTCATAGCGGTCGCAAACCCGGGTCCCCTGGCTGAAAAAAAGTACGTTATCCTGTACCATGTTTGTTACTACTTTATTCTTTTTTTCAAAATAACGCATATTTCACAGCATTTCCCTACACTGACACACCACTAGGTTGCTTGCATATGACACCCGAGGATCATATATGCGTATTTTTACGTAACACAAAGAGAAACTACCTAATTCTATCAAACTTATATATTTTTCTGAAATCGAAGTGTTATTTTGTCTTCTGCAGCGCTATATTTTGATGCACCCTGTATATATATTTTCGATGTCAGAACAAAATATGTTGTTTTCATATTCTACACATCAGGACATGTACGAAAAGCACAAATTAGCAGAATAAAAATAAAATAATGAAGTTAGAAACATATATTCTACATGAAAGACTTTAACCCTTACCTTTTCAATGAGATCACATGACGCACACCTTCTGTCAAAAATTGATTCCAATTACCACGGAGCTATTCAATTTTGTTTTAATTTTCTTATTTCACATAAAAATGTTGGCTGGCAAATGCCTAACAATATATTATATGTCATTATGTGCATATTGAATTGTTACTAATTGTCGTGTATTATAATCTGTTTTGGTCTATATCTTAAGAACCATTTAACATATTTTCACGAAATAAAACTCAAACTCGAGTACCAGCACTTCTCTCATAGCGGTCGCAAACCCGGGTCCCTATGGCTGAAAAAAAGTACGTTATCCTGTACCATGTTTGTTACTACTTTATTCTTTTTTTCAAAATAACGCATATTTCACTGCATTTCCCTACACTGACACACCACTAGGTTGCTTGCATATGACACCCGAGGATCACATATGCGTATTTTTACGTAACACAAAGAGAAACTACCTAATTCTATCAAACTTATATATTTTTCTGAAATCGAAGTGTTATCTTGTCTTCTGCAACGGGTTATTTTGATGCACCCTGTATATATATTTTCAATGTTAGAACAAAAAAAAATGTTTTCATATTCTACACATCAGGATAGGTACGAAAGGCACAAATTAGCAGAAAAAGCATAAAATAATGAAGTTAGAAACAAATATTCTATATGAACGACTATAACCCTTACCTTTTCTATGAGATCACATGACGCACACCTTCTGTCAAAAATTGATTCCAATTACCACGGAGCTATTCAATTTTGTTTTAATTTTCTTATTTCACGTAAAAATGTTGGCTGGCAACCGCCTAACAATATATTATATGTCATTATGTGCCAATTGAATTGTTACTAATTGTCGTGTATTATAATCTGTTTTGGTCTATATCTTAAGAACCATTTAACATATTTTCACGAAATAAAGCTCAAACTCGAGTACCAGCACTTTTCTCATAGAGGACGTAAACCCGGGTACCTATGGCTGAAAAAAGGTACCTTATCCTGTACCATGTTTGTTACTACTTTATTCTTTTTTTCAAAATAACGCATATTTCACTGCATTTCCCTACACTGACACACCACTAGGTTGCTTGCATATGACACCCGAGGATCACATATGCGTATTTTTACGTAACACAAAGAGAAACTACCTAATTCTATCAAACTTATATATTTTTCTGAAATCGAAGTGTTATCTTGTCTTCTGCAACGGGTTATTTTGATGCACCCTGTATATATATTTTCAATGTTAGAACAAAAAAAATGTTTTCATATTCTACACATCAGGATAGGTACGAAAGGCACAAATTAGCAGAAAAAGCATAAAATAATGAAGTTAGAAACAAATATTCTATATGAACGACTATAACCCTTACCTTTTCTATGAGATCACATGACGCACACCTTCTGTCAAAAATTGATTCCAATTACCACGGAGCTATTCAATTTTGTTTTAATTTTCTTATTTCACGTAAAAATGTTGGCTGGCAACCGCCTAACAATATATTATATGTGATTATGTGCATATTGAATTGTTACTAATTGTCGTGTATTATAATCTGTTTTGGTCTATATCTTAAGAACCATTTAACATATTTTCACGAAATAAAGCTCAAACTCGAGTACCAGCACTTCTCTCATAGCGGTCGCAAACCCGGGTCCCTATGGCTTAAAAAAAGTACGTTATCCTGTACCATGTTTGTTACTACTTTATTCTTTTTTTCAAAATAACGCATATTTCACTGCATTTCCCTACACTGACACACCACTAGGTTGCTTGCATATGACACCCGAGGATCACATATGCGTATTTTTACGTAACACAAAGAGAAACTACCTAATTCTATCAAACTTATATATTTTTCTGAAATCGAAGTGTTATCTTGTCTTCTGCAACGGGTTATTTTGATGCACCCTGTATATATATTTTCAATGTTAGAACAAAAAAAATGTTTTCATATTCTACACATCAGGATAGGTACGAAAGGCACAAATTAGCAGAAAAAGCATAAAATAATGAAGTTAGAAACAAATATTCTATATGAACGACTATAACCCTTACCTTTTCTATGAGATCACATCACGCACACCTTCTGTCAAAAATTGATTCCAATTACCACGGAGCTATTCAATTTTGTTTTAATTTTCTTATTTCACGTAAAAATGTTGGCTGGCAACCGCCTAACAATATATTATATGTCATTATGTGCATATTGAATTGTTACTAATTGTCGTGTATTATAATCTGTTTTGGTCTATATCTTAAGAACCATTTAACATATTTTCACGAAATAAAGCTCAAACTCGAGTACCAGCACTTCTCTCATAGCGGTCGCAAACCCGGGTCCCCTGGCTGAAAAAAAGTACGTTATCCTGTACCATGTTTGTTACTACTTTATTCTTTTTTTCAAAATAACGCATATTTCACTGCATTTCCCTACACTGACACACCACTAGGTTGCTTGCATATGACACCCGAGGATCATATATGCGTATTTTTACGTAACACAAAGAGAAACTACCTAATTCTATCAAACTTATATATTTTTCTGAAATCGAAGTGTTATTTTGTCTTCTGCAGCGCTATATTTTGATGCACCCTGTATATATATTTTCGATGTCAGAACAAAATATGTTGTTTTCATATTCTACACATCAGGACATGTACGAAAAGCACAAATTAGCAGAATAAAAATAAAATAATGAAGTTAGAAACATATATTCTACATGAAAGACTTTAACCCTTACCTTTTCAATGAGATCACATGACGCACACCTTCTGTCAAAAATTGATTCCAATTACCACGGAGCTATTCAATTTTGTTTTAATTTTCTTATTTCACATAAAAATGTTGGCTGGCAAATGCCTAACAATATATTATATGTCATTATGTGCATATTGAATTGTTACTAATTGTCGTGTATTATAATCTGTTTTGGTCTATATCTTAAGAACCATTTAACATATTTTCACGAAATAAAACTCAAACTCGAGTACCAGCACTTCTCTCATAGAGGTCGCAAACCCGGGTCCCTATGGCTGAAAAAAAGTACGTTATCCTGTACCATGTTTGTTACTACTTTATTCTTTTTTTCAAAATAACGCATATTTTACTGCATTTCCCTACACTGACACACCACTAGGTTGCTTGCATATGACACCCGAGGATCACATATGCGTATTTTTACGTAACACAAAGAGAAACTACCTAATTCTATCAAACTTATATATTTTTCTGAAATCGAAGTGTTATCTTGTCTTCTGCAACGGGTTATTTTGATGCACCCTGTATATATATTTTCAATGTTAGAACAAAAAAAATGTTTTCATATTCTACACATCAGGATAGGTACGAAAGGCACAAATTAGCAGAAAAAGCATAAAATAATGAAGTTAGAAACAAATATTCTATATGAACGACTATAACCCTTACCTTTTCTATGAGATCACATGACGCACACCTTCTGTCAAAAATTGATTCCAATTACCACGGAGCTATTCAATTTTGTTTTAATTTTCTTATTTCACGTAAAAATGTTGGCTGGCAACCGCCTAACAATATATTATATGTCATTATGTGCCAATTGAATTGTTACTAATTGTCGTGTATTATAATCTGTTTTGGTCTATATCTTAAGAACCATTTAACATATTTTCACGAAATAAAGCTCAAACTCGAGTACCAGCACTTCTCTCATAGCGGTCGCAAACCCGGGTCCCCTGGCTGAAAAAAAGTACGTTATCCTGTACCATGTTTGTTACTACTTTATTCTTTTTTTCAAAATAACGCATATTTCACTGCATTTCCCTACACTGACACACCACTAGGTTGCTTGCATATGACACCCGAGGATCATATATGCGTATTTTTACGTAACACAAAGAGAAACTACCTAATTCTATCAAACTTATATATTTTTCTGAAATCGAAGTGTTATTTTGTCTTCTGCAGCGCTATATTTTGATGCACCCTGTATATATATTTTCGATGTCAGAACAAAATATGTTGTTTTCATATTCTACACATCAGGACATGTACGAAAAGCACAAATTAGCAGAATAAAAATAAAATAATGAAGTTAGAAACATATATTCTACATGAAAGACTTTAACCCTTACCTTTTCAATGAGATCACATGACGCACACCTTCTGTCAAAAATTGATTCCAATTACCACGGAGCTATTCAATTTTGTTTTAATTTTCTTATTTCACATAAAAATGTTGGCTGGCAAATGCCTAACAATATATTATATGTCATTATGTGCATATTGAATTGTTACTAATTGTCGTGTATTATAATCTGTTTTGGTCTATATCTTAAGAACCATTTAACATATTTTCACGAAATAAAACTCAAACTCGAGTACCAGCACTTCTCTCATAGAGGTCGCAAACCCGGGTCCCTATGGCTGAAAAAAAGTACGTTATCCTGTACCATGTTTGTTACTACTTTATTCTTTTTTTCAAAATAACGCATATTTTACTGCATTTCCCTACACTGACACACCACTAGGTTGCTTGCATATGACACCCGAGGATCACATATGCGTATTTTTACGTAACACAAAGAGAAACTACCTAATTCTATCAAACTTATATATTTTTCTGAAATCGAAGTGTTATCTTGTCTTCTGCAACGGGTTATTTTGATGCACCCTGTATATATATTTTCAATGTTAGAACAAAAAAAATGTTTTCATATTCTACACATCAGGATAGGTACGAAAGGCACAAATTAGCAGAAAAAGCATAAAATAATGAAGTTAGAAACAAATATTCTATATGAACGACTATAACCCTTACCTTTTCTATGAGATCACATGACGCACACCTTCTGTCAAAAATTGATTCCAATTACCACGGAGCTATTCAATTTTGTTTTAATTTTCTTATTTCACGTAAAAATGTTGGCTGGCAACCGCCTAACAATATATTATATGTCATTATGTGCCAATTGAATTGTTACTAATTGTCGTGTATTATAATCTGTTTTGGTCTATATCTTAAGAACCATTTAACATATTTTCACGAAATAAAGCTCAAACTCGAGTACCAGCACTTTTCTCATAGAGGACGTAAACCCGGGTACCTATGGCTGAAAAAAGGTACCTTATCCTGTACCATGTTTGTTACTACTTTATTCTTTTTTTCAAAATAACGCATATTTCACTGCATTTCCCTACACTGACACACCACTAGGTTGCTTGCATATGACACCCGAGGATCACATATGCGTATTTTTACGTAACACAAAGAGAAACTACCTAATTCTATCAAACTTATATATTTTTCTGAAATCGAAGTGTTATTTTGTCTTCTGCAGCGCTATATTTTGATGCACCCTGTATATATATTTTCGATGTCAGAGCAAAATATGTTGTTTTCATATTCTACACATCAAGATAGGTAGGAAAAGCACAAATTAGCAGAATAAAAATAAAATAATGAAGTTAGAAACATATATTCTACATGAACGACTTTAACCCTTACCTTTTCAATGAGATCACATGACGCAGACCTTCTGTCAAAAATTGATTCCAATTACCACGGCGCTATTCAATTTTGTTTTAATTTTCTTATTTCACGTAAAAATGTTGGCTGGCAACCGCCTAACAATATATTATATGTGATTATGTGCATATTGAATTGTTACTAATTGTCGTGTATTATAATCTGTTTTGGTCTATATCTTAAGAACCATTTAACATATTTTCACGAAATAAAGCTCAAACTCGAGTACCAGCACTTCTCTCATAGCGGTCGCAAACCCGGGTCCCTATGGCTTAAAAAAAATACGTTATCCTCTACCATGTTTGTTACTACTTTATTCTTTTTTTCAAAATAACGCATATTTCACTGCATTTCCCTACACTGACACACCACTAGGTTGCTTGCATATGACACCCGAGGATCACATATGCGTATTTTTACGTAACACAAAGAGAAACTACCTAATTCTATCAAACTTATATATTTTTCTGAAATCGAAGTGTTATTTTGTCTTCTGCAGCGCTATATTTTGATGCACCCTGTATATATATTTTCGATGTCAGAACAAAATATGTTGTTTTCATATTCTACACATCAGGACATGTACGAAAAGCACAAATTAGCAGAATGAAAATAAAATAATGAAGTTAGAAACATATATTCTACATGAACGACTTTAACCCTTACCTTTTCAATGAGATCACATGACGCACACCTTCTGTCAAAAATTGATTCGAATTACCACGGACCTATTCAATTTTGTTTTAATTTTCTTATTTCACGTAAAAATGTTGGCTGGCAACCGCCTAACAATATATTATATGTCATTATGTGCATATTGAATTGTTACTAATTGTCGTGTATTATAATCTGTTTTGGTCTATATCTTAAGAACCATTTAACATATTTTCACGAAATAAAGCTCAAACTCGAGCACCAGCACTTCTCTCATAGCGGTCGCAAACCCAAATCCCTATGGCTGAAAAAAAGTACGTTATCCTGTACCATGTTTGTTACTACTTTATTCTTTTTTTCAAAATAACGCATATTTCACTGCATTTCCCTACACTGACACACCAGTAGGTTGCTTGCATATGACACCCGAGGATCACATATGCGTATTTTTACGTAACACAAAGAGAAACTACCTAATTCTATCAAACTTATATATTTTTCTGAAATCGAAGTGTTATCTTGTCTTCTGCAACAGGTTATTTTGATGCACCCTGTAAATATATTTTCAATGTTAGAACAAAAAAAATGTTTTCATATTCTACACATCAGGATAGGTACGAAAGGCACAAATTAGCAGAAAAAGCATAAAATAATGAAGTTAGAAACAAATATTCTATATGAACGACTATAACCCTTACCTTTTCTATGAGATCACATCACGCACACCTTCTGTCAAAAATTGATTCCAATTACCACGGAGCTATTCAATTTTGTTTTAATTTTCTTATTTCACGTAAAAATGTTGGCTGGCAACCGCCTAACAATATATTATATGTCATTATGTGCATATTGAATTGTTACTAATTGTCGTGTATTATAATCTGTTTTGGTCTATATCTTAAGAACCATTTAACATATTTTCACGAAATAAAGCTCAAACTCGAGTACCAGCACTTCTCTCATAGCGGTCGCAAACACGGGTCCCCTGGCTGAAAAAAAGTACGTTATCCTGTACCATGTTTGTTACTACTTTATTCTTTTTTTCAAAATAACGCATATTTCACTGCATTTCCCTACACTGACACACCACTAGGTTGCTTGCATATGACACCCGAGGATCATATATGCGTATTTTTACGTAACACAAAGAGAAACTACCTAATTCTATCAAACTTATATATTTTTCTGAAATCGAAGTGTTATTTTGTCTTCTGCAGCGCTATATTTTGATGCACCCTGTATATATATTTTCGATGTCAGAACAAAATATGTTGTTTTCATATTCTACACATCAGGACATGTACGAAAAGCACAAATTAGCAGAATAAAAATAAAATAATGAAGTTAGAAACATATATTCTACATGAAAGACTTTAACCCTTACCTTTTCAATGAGATCACATGACGCACACCTTCTGTCAAAAATTGATTCCAATTACCACGGAGCTATTCAATTTTGTTTTAATTTTCTTATTTCACATAAAAATGTTGGCTGGCAAATGCCTAACAATATATTATATGTCATTATGTGCATATTGAATTGTTACTAATTGTCGTGTATTATAATCTGTTTTGGTCTATATCTTAAGAACCATTTAACATATTTTCACGAAATAAAACTCAAACTCGAGTACCAGCACTTCTCTCATAGCGGTCGCAAACCCGGGTCCCTATGGCTGAAAAAAAGTACGTTATCCTGTACCATGTTTGTTACTACTTTATTCTTTTTTTCAAAATAACGCATATTTCACTGCATTTCCCTACACTGACACACCACTAGGTTGCTTGCATATGACACCCGAGGATCACATATGCGTATTTTTACGTAACACAAAGAGAAACTACCTAATTCTATCAAACTTATATATTTTTCTGAAATCGAAGTGTTATCTTGTCTTCTGCAACGGGTTATTTTGATGCACCCTGTATATATATTTTCAATGTTAGAACAAAAAAAATGTTTTCATATTCTACACATCAGGATAGGTACGAAAGGCACAAATTAGCAGAAAAAGCATAAAATAATGAAGTTAGAAACAAATATTCTATATGAACGACTATAACCCTTACCTTTTCTATGAGATCACATGACGCACACCTTCTGTCAAAAATTGATTCCAATTACCACGGAGCTATTCAATTTTGTTTTAATTTTCTTATTTCACGTAAAAATGTTGGCTGGCAACCGCCTAACAATATATTATATGTCATTATGTGCCAATTGAATTGTTACTAATTGTCGTGTATTATAATCTGTTTTGGTCTATATCTTAAGAACCATTTAACATATTTTCACGAAATAAAGCTCAAACTCGAGTACCAGCACTTTTCTCATAGAAGATGTAAACCCGGGTTCCTATTTCTGAAAAAAGGTACCTTATCCTGTACCATGTTTGTTACTACTTTATTCTTTTTTTCAAAATAACGCATATTTCACTGCATTTCCCTACACTGACACACCACTAGGTTGCTTGCATATGACACCCGAGGATCACATATGCGTATTTTTACGTAACACAAAGAGAAACTACCTAATTCTATCAAACTTATATATTTTTCTGAAATCGAAGTGTTATTTTGTCTTCTGCAGCGCTATATTTTGATGCACCCTGTATATATATTTTCGATGTCAGAGCAAAATATGTTGTTTTCATATTCTACACATCAAGATAGGTAGGAAAAGCACAAATTAGCAGAATAAAAATAAAATAATGAAGTTAGAAACATATATTCTAAATGAACGACTTTAACCCTTACCTTTTCAATGAGATCACATGACGCACACCTTCTGTCAAAAATTGATTCCAATTACCACGGAGCTATTCAATTTTGTTTTAACTTTCTTATTTCACGTAAAAATGTTGGCTGGCAACCGCCTAACAATATATTATACGTCATTATGTGCATATTGAATTGTTACTAATTGTCGTGTATTATAATCTGTTTTGGTCTATATCTTAAGAACCATTTAACATATTTTCACGAAATAAAGCTCAAACTCGAGTACCAGCACTTCTCTCATAGCGGTCGCAAACCCGGGTCCCTATGGCTTAAAAAAATACGTTATCCTCTACCATGTTTGTTACTACTTTATTCTTTTTTTCAAAATAACCCATATTTCACTGCATTTCCCTACACTGACACACCACTAGGTTGCTTGCATATGACACCCGAGGATCACATATGCGTATTTTTACGTAACACAAAGAGAAACTACCTAATTCTATCAAACTTATATATTTTTCTGAAATCGAAGTGTTATTTTGTCTTCTGCAGCGCTATATTTTGATGCACCCTGTATATATATTTTCGATGTCAGAACAAAATATGTTGTTTTCATATTCTACACATCAGGACATGTACGAAAAGCACAAATTAGCAGAATAAAAATAAAATAATGAAGTTAGAAACATATATTCTACATGAACGACTTTAACCCTTACCTTTTCAATGAGATCACATGACGCACACCTTCTGTCAAAAATTGATTCCAATTACCACGGACCTATTCAATTTTGTTTTAATTTTCTTATTTCACGTAAAAATGTTGGCTGGCAACCGCCTAACAATATATTATATGTCATTATGTGCATATTGAATTGTTACTAATTGTCGTGTATTATAATCTGTTTTGGTCTATATCTTAAGAACCATTTAACATATTTTCACGAAATAAAGCTCAAACTCGAGTACCAGCACTTCTCTCATAGAGGACGTAAACCCGGGTCCCTATGGCTGAAAAAAGGTACCTTATCCTGTACCATGTTTGTTACTACTTTATTTTTTTTTTCAAAATAACGCATATTTCACTGCATTTCCCTACACTGACACACCACTAGGTTGCTTGCATATGACACCCGAGGATCACATATGCGTATTTTTACGTAACACAAAGAGAAACTACCTAATTCTATCAAACTTATATATTTTTCTGAAATCGAAGTGTTATTTTGTCTTCTGCAGCGCTATATTTTGATGCACCCTGTATATATATTTTCGATGTCAGAGCAAAATATGTTGTTTTCATATTCTACACATCAAGATAGGTAGGAAAAGCACAAATTAGCAGAATAAAAATAAAATAATGAAGTTAGAAACATATATTCTACATGAACGACTTTAACCCTTACCTTTTCTATGAGATCACATCACGCACACCTTCTGTCAAAAATTGATTCGAATTACCACGGACCTATTCAATTTTGTTTTAATTTTCTTATTTCACGTAAAAATGTTGGCTGGCAACCGCCTAACAATATATTATATGTCATTATGTGCATATTGAATTGTTACTAATTGTCGTGTATTATAATCTGTTTTGGTCTATATCTTAAGAACCACTTAACATATTTTCACGAAATAAAGCTCAAACTCGAGCACCAGCACTTCTCTCATAGCGGTCGCAAACCCAAATCCCTATGGCTGAAAAAAAGTACGTTATCCTGTACCATGTTTGTTACTACTTTATTCTTTTTTTCAAAATAACGCATATTTCACTGCATTTCCCTACACTGACACACCACTAGGTTGCTTGCATATGACACCCGAGGATCACATATGCGTATTTTTACGTAACACAAAGAGAAACTACCTAATTCTATCAAACTTATATATTTTTCTGAAATCGAAGTGTTATCTTGTCTTCTGCAACGGGTTATTTTGATGCACCCTGTATATATATTTTCAATGTTAGAACAAAAAAATGTTTTCATATTCTACACATCAGGATAGGTACGAAAGGCACAAATTAGCAGAAAAAGCATAAAATAATGAAGTTAGAAACAAATATTCTATATGAACGACTATAACCCTTACCTTTTCTATGAGATCACATCACGCACACCTTCTGTCAAAAATTGATTCCAATTACCACGGAGCTATTCAATTTTGTTTTAATTTTCTTATTTCACGTAAAAATGTTGGCTGGCAACCGCCTAACAATATATTATATGTCATTATGTGCATATTGAATTGTTACTAATTGTCGTGTATTATAATCTGTTTTGGTCTATATCTTAAGAACCATTTAACATATTTTCACGAAATAAAGCTCAAACTCGAGTACCAGCACTTCTCTCATAGCGGTTGCAAACCCGGGTCCCCTGGCTGAAAAAAAGTACGTTATCCTGTACCATGTTTGTTACTACTTTATTCTTTTTTTCAAAATAACGCATATTTCACTGCATTTCCCTACACTGACACACCACTAGGTTGCTTGCATATGACACCCGAGGATCATATATGCGTATTTTTACGTAACACAAAGAGAAACTACCTAATTCTATCAAACTTATATATTTTTCTGAAATCGAAGTGTTATTTTGTCTTCTGCAGCGCTATATTTTGATGCACCCTGTATATATATTTTCGATGTCAGAACAAAATATGTTGTTTTCATATTCTACACATCAGGACATGTACGAAAAGCACAAATTAGCAGAATAAAAATAAAATAATGAAGTTAGAAACATATATTCTACATGAAAGACTTTAACCCTTACCTTTTCAATGAGATCACATGACGCACACCTTCTGTCAAAAATTGATTCCAATTACCACGGAGCTATTCAATTTTGTTTTAATTTTCTTATTTCACGTAAAAATGTTGGCTGGCAACCGCCTAACAATATATTATATGTCATTATGTGCATATTGAATTGTTACTAATTGTCGTGTATTATAATCTGTTTTGGTCTATATCTTAAGAACCATTTAACATATTTTCACGAAATAAAGCTCAAACTCGAGCACCAGCACTTCTCTCATAGCGGTCGCAAACCCAAATCCCTATGGCTGAAAAAAAGTACGTTATCCTGTACCATGTTTGTTACTACTTTATTCTTTTTTTCAAAATAACGCATATTTCACTGCATTTCCCTACACTGACACACCAGTAGGTTGCTTGCATATGACACCCGAGGATCACATATGCGTATTTTTACGTAACACAAAGAGAAACTACCTAATTCTATCAAACTTATATATTTTTCTGAAATCGAAGTGTTATCTTGTCTTCTGCAACGGGTTATTTTGATGCACCCTGTAAATATATTTTCAATGTTAGAACAAAAAAAATGTTTTCATATTCTACACATCAGGATAGGTACGAAAGGCACAAATTAGCAGAAAAAGCATAAAATAATGAAGTTAGAAACAAATATTCTATATGAACGACTATAACCCTTACCTTTTCTATGAGATCACATCACGCACACCTTCTGTCAAAAATTGATTCCAATTACCACGGAGCTATTCAATTTTGTTTTAATTTTCTTATTTCACGTAAAAATGTTGGCTGGCAACCGCCTAACAATATATTATATGTCATTATGTGCATATTGAATTGTTACTAATTGTCGTGTATTATAATCTGTTTTGGTCTATATCTTAAGAACCATTTAACATATTTTCACGAAATAAAGCTCAAACTCGAGTACCAGCACTTCTCTCATAGCGGTCGCAAACCCGGGTCCCCTGGCTGAAAAAAAGTACGTTATCCTGTACCATGTTTGTTACTACTTTATTCTTTTTTTCAAAATAACGCATATTTCACAGCATTTCCCTACACTGACACACCACTAGGTTGCTTGCATATGACACCCGAGGATCATATATGCGTATTTTTACGTAACACAAAGAGAAACTACCTAATTCTATCAAACTTATATATTTTTCTGAAATCGAAGTGTTATTTTGTCTTCTGCAGCGCTATATTTTGATGCACCCTGTATATATATTTTCGATGTCAGAACAAAATATGTTGTTTTCATATTCTACACATCAGGACATGTACGAAAAGCACAAATTAGCAGAATAAAAATAAAATAATGAAGTTAGAAACATATATTCTACATGAAAGACTTTAACCCTTACCTTTTCAATGAGATCACATGACGCACACCTTCTGTCAAAAATTGATTCCAATTACCACGGAGCTATTCAATTTTGTTTTAATTTTCTTATTTCACATAAAAATGTTGGCTGGCAAATGCCTAACAATATATTATATGTCATTATGTGCATATTGAATTGTTACTAATTGTCGTGTATTATAATCTGTTTTGGTCTATATCTTAAGAACCATTTAACATATTTTCACGAAATAAAACTCAAACTCGAGTACCAGCACTTCTCTCATAGCGGTCGCAAACCCGGGTCCCTATGGCTGAAAAAAAGTACGTTATCCTGTACCATGTTTGTTACTACTTTATTCTTTTTTTCAAAATAACGCATATTTCACTGCATTTCCCTACACTGACACACCACTAGGTTGCTTGCATATGACACCCGAGGATCACATATGCGTATTTTTACGTAACACAAAGAGAAACTACCTAATTCTATCAAACTTATATATTTTTCTGAAATCGAAGTGTTATCTTGTCTTCTGCAACGGGTTATTTTGATGCACCCTGTATATATATTTTCAATGTTAGAACAAAAAAAAATGTTTTCATATTCTACACATCAGGATAGGTACGAAAGGCACAAATTAGCAGAAAAAGCATAAAATAATGAAGTTAGAAACAAATATTCTATATGAACGACTATAACCCTTACCTTTTCTATGAGATCACATGACGCACACCTTCTGTCAAAAATTGATTCCAATTACCACGGAGCTATTCAATTTTGTTTTAATTTTCTTATTTCACGTAAAAATGTTGGCTGGCAACCGCCTAACAATATATTATATGTCATTATGTGCCAATTGAATTGTTACTAATTGTCGTGTATTATAATCTGTTTTGGTCTATATCTTAAGAACCATTTAACATATTTTCACGAAATAAAGCTCAAACTCGAGTACCAGCACTTTTCTCATAGAGGACGTAAACCCGGGTACCTATGGCTGAAAAAAGGTACCTTATCCTGTACCATGTTTGTTACTACTTTATTCTTTTTTTCAAAATAACGCATATTTCACTGCATTTCCCTACACTGACACACCACTAGGTTGCTTGCATATGACACCCGAGGATCACATATGCGTATTTTTACGTAACACAAAGAGAAACTACCTAATTCTATCAAACTTATATATTTTTCTGAAATCGAAGTGTTATCTTGTCTTCTGCAACGGGTTATTTTGATGCACCCTGTATATATATTTTCAATGTTAGAACAAAAAAAATGTTTTCATATTCTACACATCAGGATAGGTACGAAAGGCACAAATTAGCAGAAAAAGCATAAAATAATGAAGTTAGAAACAAATATTCTATATGAACGACTATAACCCTTACCTTTTCTATGAGATCACATGACGCACACCTTCTGTCAAAAATTGATTCCAATTACCACGGAGCTATTCAATTTTGTTTTAATTTTCTTATTTCACGTAAAAATGTTGGCTGGCAACCGCCTAACAATATATTATATGTGATTATGTGCATATTGAATTGTTACTAATTGTCGTGTATTATAATCTGTTTTGGTCTATATCTTAAGAACCATTTAACATATTTTCACGAAATAAAGCTCAAACTCGAGTACCAGCACTTCTCTCATAGCGGTCGCAAACCCGGGTCCCTATGGCTTAAAAAAAGTACGTTATCCTGTACCATGTTTGTTACTACTTTATTCTTTTTTTCAAAATAACGCATATTTCACTGCATTTCCCTACACTGACACACCACTAGGTTGCTTGCATATGACACCCGAGGATCACATATGCGTATTTTTACGTAACACAAAGAGAAACTACCTAATTCTATCAAACTTATATATTTTTCTGAAATCGAAGTGTTATCTTGTCTTCTGCAACGGGTTATTTTGATGCACCCTGTATATATATTTTCAATGTTAGAACAAAAAAAATGTTTTCATATTCTACACATCAGGATAGGTACGAAAGGCACAAATTAGCAGAAAAAGCATAAAATAATGAAGTTAGAAACAAATATTCTATATGAACGACTATAACCCTTACCTTTTCTATGAGATCACATCACGCACACCTTCTGTCAAAAATTGATTCCAATTACCACGGAGCTATTCAATTTTGTTTTAATTTTCTTATTTCACGTAAAAATGTTGGCTGGCAACCGCCTAACAATATATTATATGTCATTATGTGCATATTGAATTGTTACTAATTGTCGTGTATTATAATCTGTTTTGGTCTATATCTTAAGAACCATTTAACATATTTTCACGAAATAAAGCTCAAACTCGAGTACCAGCACTTCTCTCATAGCGGTCGCAAACCCGGGTCCCCTGGCTGAAAAAAAGTACGTTATCCTGTACCATGTTTGTTACTACTTTATTCTTTTTTTCAAAATAACGCATATTTCACTGCATTTCCCTACACTGACACACCACTAGGTTGCTTGCATATGACACCCGAGGATCATATATGCGTATTTTTACGTAACACAAAGAGAAACTACCTAATTCTATCAAACTTATATATTTTTCTGAAATCGAAGTGTTATTTTGTCTTCTGCAGCGCTATATTTTGATGCACCCTGTATATATATTTTCGATGTCAGAACAAAATATGTTGTTTTCATATTCTACACATCAGGACATGTACGAAAAGCACAAATTAGCAGAATAAAAATAAAATAATGAAGTTAGAAACATATATTCTACATGAAAGACTTTAACCCTTACCTTTTCAATGAGATCACATGACGCACACCTTCTGTCAAAAATTGATTCCAATTACCACGGAGCTATTCAATTTTGTTTTAATTTTCTTATTTCACATAAAAATGTTGGCTGGCAAATGCCTAACAATATATTATATGTCATTATGTGCATATTGAATTGTTACTAATTGTCGTGTATTATAATCTGTTTTGGTCTATATCTTAAGAACCATTTAACATATTTTCACGAAATAAAACTCAAACTCGAGTACCAGCACTTCTCTCATAGAGGTCGCAAACCCGGGTCCCTATGGCTGAAAAAAAGTACGTTATCCTGTACCATGTTTGTTACTACTTTATTCTTTTTTTCAAAATAACGCATATTTTACTGCATTTCCCTACACTGACACACCACTAGGTTGCTTGCATATGACACCCGAGGATCACATATGCGTATTTTTACGTAACACAAAGAGAAACTACCTAATTCTATCAAACTTATATATTTTTCTGAAATCGAAGTGTTATCTTGTCTTCTGCAACGGGTTATTTTGATGCACCCTGTATATATATTTTCAATGTTAGAACAAAAAAAATGTTTTCATATTCTACACATCAGGATAGGTACGAAAGGCACAAATTAGCAGAAAAAGCATAAAATAATGAAGTTAGAAACAAATATTCTATATGAACGACTATAACCCTTACCTTTTCTATGAGATCACATGACGCACACCTTCTGTCAAAAATTGATTCCAATTACCACGGAGCTATTCAATTTTGTTTTAATTTTCTTATTTCACGTAAAAATGTTGGCTGGCAACCGCCTAACAATATATTATATGTCATTATGTGCCAATTGAATTGTTACTAATTGTCGTGTATTATAATCTGTTTTGGTCTATATCTTAAGAACCATTTAACATATTTTCACGAAATAAAGCTCAAACTCGAGTACCAGCACTTTTCTCATAGAGGACGTAAACCCGGGTACCTATGGCTGAAAAAAGGTACCTTATCCTGTACCATGTTTGTTACTACTTTATTCTTTTTTTCAAAATAACGCATATTTCACTGCATTTCCCTACACTGACACACCACTAGGTTGCTTGCATATGACACCCGAGGATCACATATGCGTATTTTTACGTAACACAAAGAGAAACTACCTAATTCTATCAAACTTATATATTTTTCTGAAATCGAAGTGTTATTTTGTCTTCTGCAGCGCTATATTTTGATGCACCCTGTATATATATTTTCGATGTCAGAGCAAAATATGTTGTTTTCATATTCTACACATCAAGATAGGTAGGAAAAGCACAAATTAGCAGAATAAAAATAAAATAATGAAGTTAGAAACATATATTCTACATGAACGACTTTAACCCTTACCTTTTCAATGAGATCACATGACGCAGACCTTCTGTCAAAAATTGATTCCAATTACCACGGCGCTATTCAATTTTGTTTTAATTTTCTTATTTCACGTAAAAATGTTGGCTGGCAACCGCCTAACAATATATTATATGTGATTATGTGCATATTGAATTGTTACTAATTGTCGTGTATTATAATCTGTTTTGGTCTATATCTTAAGAACCATTTAACATATTTTCACGAAATAAAGCTCAAACTCGAGTACCAGCACTTCTCTCATAGCGGTCGCAAACCCGGGTCCCTATGGCTTAAAAAAAATACGTTATCCTCTACCATGTTTGTTACTACTTTATTCTTTTTTTCAAAATAACGCATATTTCACTGCATTTCCCTACACTGACACACCACTAGGTTGCTTGCATATGACACCCGAGGATCACATATGCGTATTTTTACGTAACACAAAGAGAAACTACCTAATTCTATCAAACTTATATATTTTTCTGAAATCGAAGTGTTATTTTGTCTTCTGCAGCGCTATATTTTGATGCACCCTGTATATATATTTTCGATGTCAGAACAAAATATGTTGTTTTCATATTCTACACATCAGGACATGTACGAAAAGCACAAATTAGCAGAATGAAAATAAAATAATGAAGTTAGAAACATATATTCTACATGAACGACTTTAACCCTTACCTTTTCAATGAGATCACATGACGCACACCTTCTGTCAAAAATTGATTCGAATTACCACGGACCTATTCAATTTTGTTTTAATTTTCTTATTTCACGTAAAAATGTTGGCTGGCAACCGCCTAACAATATATTATATGTCATTATGTGCATATTGAATTGTTACTAATTGTCGTGTATTATAATCTGTTTTGGTCTATATCTTAAGAACCATTTAACATATTTTCACGAAATAAAGCTCAAACTCGAGCACCAGCACTTCTCTCATAGCGGTCGCAAACCCAAATCCCTATGGCTGAAAAAAAGTACGTTATCCTGTACCATGTTTGTTACTACTTTATTCTTTTTTTCAAAATAACGCATATTTCACTGCATTTCCCTACACTGACACACCAGTAGGTTGCTTGCATATGACACCCGAGGATCACATATGCGTATTTTTACGTAACACAAAGAGAAACTACCTAATTCTATCAAACTTATATATTTTTCTGAAATCGAAGTGTTATCTTGTCTTCTGCAACAGGTTATTTTGATGCACCCTGTAAATATATTTTCAATGTTAGAACAAAAAAAATGTTTTCATATTCTACACATCAGGATAGGTACGAAAGGCACAAATTAGCAGAAAAAGCATAAAATAATGAAGTTAGAAACAAATATTCTATATGAACGACTATAACCCTTACCTTTTCTATGAGATCACATCACGCACACCTTCTGTCAAAAATTGATTCCAATTACCACGGAGCTATTCAATTTTGTTTTAATTTTCTTATTTCACGTAAAAATGTTGGCTGGCAACCGCCTAACAATATATTATATGTCATTATGTGCATATTGAATTGTTACTAATTGTCGTGTATTATAATCTGTTTTGGTCTATATCTTAAGAACCATTTAACATATTTTCACGAAATAAAGCTCAAACTCGAGTACCAGCACTTCTCTCATAGCGGTCGCAAACACGGGTCCCCTGGCTGAAAAAAAGTACGTTATCCTGTACCATGTTTGTTACTACTTTATTCTTTTTTTCAAAATAACGCATATTTCACTGCATTTCCCTACACTGACACACCACTAGGTTGCTTGCATATGACACCCGAGGATCATATATGCGTATTTTTACGTAACACAAAGAGAAACTACCTAATTCTATCAAACTTATATATTTTTCTGAAATCGAAGTGTTATTTTGTCTTCTGCAGCGCTATATTTTGATGCACCCTGTATATATATTTTCGATGTCAGAACAAAATATGTTGTTTTCATATTCTACACATCAGGACATGTACGAAAAGCACAAATTAGCAGAATAAAAATAAAATAATGAAGTTAGAAACATATATTCTACATGAAAGACTTTAACCCTTACCTTTTCAATGAGATCACATGACGCACACCTTCTGTCAAAAATTGATTCCAATTACCACGGAGCTATTCAATTTTGTTTTAATTTTCTTATTTCACATAAAAATGTTGGCTGGCAAATGCCTAACAATATATTATATGTCATTATGTGCATATTGAATTGTTACTAATTGTCGTGTATTATAATCTGTTTTGGTCTATATCTTAAGAACCATTTAACATATTTTCACGAAATAAAACTCAAACTCGAGTACCAGCACTTCTCTCATAGCGGTCGCAAACCCGGGTCCCTATGGCTGAAAAAAAGTACGTTATCCTGTACCATGTTTGTTACTACTTTATTCTTTTTTTCAAAATAACGCATATTTCACTGCATTTCCCTACACTGACACACCACTAGGTTGCTTGCATATGACACCCGAGGATCACATATGCGTATTTTTACGTAACACAAAGAGAAACTACCTAATTCTATCAAACTTATATATTTTTCTGAAATCGAAGTGTTATCTTGTCTTCTGCAACGGGTTATTTTGATGCACCCTGTATATATATTTTCAATGTTAGAACAAAAAAAATGTTTTCATATTCTACACATCAGGATAGGTACGAAAGGCACAAATTAGCAGAAAAAGCATAAAATAATGAAGTTAGAAACAAATATTCTATATGAACGACTATAACCCTTACCTTTTCTATGAGATCACATGACGCACACCTTCTGTCAAAAATTGATTCCAATTACCACGGAGCTATTCAATTTTGTTTTAATTTTCTTATTTCACGTAAAAATGTTGGCTGGCAACCGCCTAACAATATATTATATGTCATTATGTGCCAATTGAATTGTTACTAATTGTCGTGTATTATAATCTGTTTTGGTCTATATCTTAAGAACCATTTAACATATTTTCACGAAATAAAGCTCAAACTCGAGTACCAGCACTTTTCTCATAGAAGATGTAAACCCGGGTTCCTATTTCTGAAAAAAGGTACCTTATCCTGTACCATGTTTGTTACTACTTTATTCTTTTTTTCAAAATAACGCATATTTCACTGCATTTCCCTACACTGACACACCACTAGGTTGCTTGCATATGACACCCGAGGATCACATATGCGTATTTTTACGTAACACAAAGAGAAACTACCTAATTCTATCAAACTTATATATTTTTCTGAAATCGAAGTGTTATTTTGTCTTCTGCAGCGCTATATTTTGATGCACCCTGTATATATATTTTCGATGTCAGAGCAAAATATGTTGTTTT
Organism: Thermobia domestica; assembly: GCF_964235325.1. Taxonomy (NCBI): domain Eukaryota; kingdom Metazoa; phylum Arthropoda; class Insecta; order Zygentoma; family Lepismatidae; genus Thermobia; species Thermobia domestica. The sequence continues at coordinate 21,215 of NW_027656193.1, forward strand.
CATATTCTACACATCAAGATAGGTAGGAAAAGCACAAATTAGCAGAATAAAAATAAAATAATGAAGTTAGAAACATATATTCTAAATGAACGACTTTAACCCTTACCTTTTCAATGAGATCACATGACGCACACCTTCTGTCAAAAATTGATTCCAATTACCACGGAGCTATTCAATTTTGTTTTAACTTTCTTATTTCACGTAAAAATGTTGGCTGGCAACCGCCTAACAATATATTATACGTCATTATGTGCATATTGAATTGTTACTAATTGTCGTGTATTATAATCTGTTTTGGTCTATATCTTAAGAACCATTTAACATATTTTCACGAAATAAAGCTCAAACTCGAGTACCAGCACTTCTCTCATAGCGGTCGCAAACCCGGGTCCCTATGGCTTAAAAAAATACGTTATCCTCTACCATGTTTGTTACTACTTTATTCTTTTTTTCAAAATAACCCATATTTCACTGCATTTCCCTACACTGACACACCACTAGGTTGCTTGCATATGACACCCGAGGATCACATATGCGTATTTTTACGTAACACAAAGAGAAACTACCTAATTCTATCAAACTTATATATTTTTCTGAAATCGAAGTGTTATTTTGTCTTCTGCAGCGCTATATTTTGATGCACCCTGTATATATATTTTCGATGTCAGAACAAAATATGTTGTTTTCATATTCTACACATCAGGACATGTACGAAAAGCACAAATTAGCAGAATAAAAATAAAATAATGAAGTTAGAAACATATATTCTACATGAACGACTTTAACCCTTACCTTTTCAATGAGATCACATGACGCACACCTTCTGTCAAAAATTGATTCCAATTACCACGGACCTATTCAATTTTGTTTTAATTTTCTTATTTCACGTAAAAATGTTGGCTGGCAACCGCCTAACAATATATTATATGTCATTATGTGCATATTGAATTGTTACTAATTGTCGTGTATTATAATCTGTTTTGGTCTATATCTTAAGAACCATTTAACATATTTTCACGAAATAAAGCTCAAACTCGAGTACCAGCACTTCTCTCATAGAGGACGTAAACCCGGGTCCCTATGGCTGAAAAAAGGTACCTTATCCTGTACCATGTTTGTTACTACTTTATTTTTTTTTTCAAAATAACGCATATTTCACTGCATTTCCCTACACTGACACACCACTAGGTTGCTTGCATATGACACCCGAGGATCACATATGCGTATTTTTACGTAACACAAAGAGAAACTACCTAATTCTATCAAACTTATATATTTTTCTGAAATCGAAGTGTTATTTTGTCTTCTGCAGCGCTATATTTTGATGCACCCTGTATATATATTTTCGATGTCAGAGCAAAATATGTTGTTTTCATATTCTACACATCAAGATAGGTAGGAAAAGCACAAATTAGCAGAATAAAAATAAAATAATGAAGTTAGAAACATATATTCTACATGAACGACTTTAACCCTTACCTTTTCTATGAGATCACATCACGCACACCTTCTGTCAAAAATTGATTCGAATTACCACGGACCTATTCAATTTTGTTTTAATTTTCTTATTTCACGTAAAAATGTTGGCTGGCAACCGCCTAACAATATATTATATGTCATTATGTGCATATTGAATTGTTACTAATTGTCGTGTATTATAATCTGTTTTGGTCTATATCTTAAGAACCACTTAACATATTTTCACGAAATAAAGCTCAAACTCGAGCACCAGCACTTCTCTCATAGCGGTCGCAAACCCAAATCCCTATGGCTGAAAAAAAGTACGTTATCCTGTACCATGTTTGTTACTACTTTATTCTTTTTTTCAAAATAACGCATATTTCACTGCATTTCCCTACACTGACACACCACTAGGTTGCTTGCATATGACACCCGAGGATCACATATGCGTATTTTTACGTAACACAAAGAGAAACTACCTAATTCTATCAAACTTATATATTTTTCTGAAATCGAAGTGTTATCTTGTCTTCTGCAACGGGTTATTTTGATGCACCCTGTATATATATTTTCAATGTTAGAACAAAAAAATGTTTTCATATTCTACACATCAGGATAGGTACGAAAGGCACAAATTAGCAGAAAAAGCATAAAATAATGAAGTTAGAAACAAATATTCTATATGAACGACTATAACCCTTACCTTTTCTATGAGATCACATCACGCACACCTTCTGTCAAAAATTGATTCCAATTACCACGGAGCTATTCAATTTTGTTTTAATTTTCTTATTTCACGTAAAAATGTTGGCTGGCAACCGCCTAACAATATATTATATGTCATTATGTGCATATTGAATTGTTACTAATTGTCGTGTATTATAATCTGTTTTGGTCTATATCTTAAGAACCATTTAACATATTTTCACGAAATAAAGCTCAAACTCGAGTACCAGCACTTCTCTCATAGCGGTTGCAAACCCGGGTCCCCTGGCTGAAAAAAAGTACGTTATCCTGTACCATGTTTGTTACTACTTTATTCTTTTTTTCAAAATAACCCATATTTCACTGCATTTCCCTACACTGACACACCACTAGGTTGCTTGCATATGACACCCGAGGATCATATATGCGTATTTTTACGTAACACAAAGAGAAACTACCTAATTCTATCAAACTTATATATTTTTCTGAAATCGAAGTGTTATTTTGTCTTCTGCAGCGCTATATTTTGATGCACCCTGTATATATATTTTCGATGTCAGAACAAAATATGTTGTTTTCATATTCTACACATCAGGACATGTACGAAAAGCACAAATTAGCAGAATAAAAATAAAATAATGAAGTTAGAAACATATATTCTACATGAAAGACTTTAACCCTTACCTTTTCAATGAGATCACATGACGCACACCTTCTGTCAAAAATTGATTCCAATTACCACGGAGCTATTCAATTTTGTTTTAATTTTCTTATTTCACGTAAAAATGTTGGCTGGCAACCGCCTAACAATATATTATATGTCATTATGTGCATATTGAATTGTTACTAATTGTCGTGTATTATAATCTGTTTTGGTCTATATCTTAAGAACCATTTAACATATTTTCACGAAATAAAGCTCAAACTCGAGTACCAGCACTTCTCTCATAGCGGTCGCAAACCCGGGTCCCTATGGCTGAAAAAAAGTACGTTATCCTGTACCATGTTTGTTACTACTTTATTCTTTTTTTCAAAATAACGCATATTTCACTGCATTTCCCTACACTGACACACCACTAGGTTGCTTGCATATGACACCCGAGGATCACATATGCGTATTTTTACGTAAGACAAAGAGAAACTACCTAATTCTATCAAACTTATATATTTTTCTGAAATCGAAGTGTTATCTTGTCTTCTGCAACGGGTTATTTTGATGCACCCTGTATATATATTTTCAATGTTAGAACAAAAAAAATGTTTTCATATTCTACACATCAGGATAGGTACGAAAGGCACAAATTAGCAGAAAAAGCATAAAATAATGAAGTTAGAAACAAATATTCTATATGAACGACTATAACCCTTACCTTTTCTATGAGATCACATGACGCACACCTTCTGTCAAAAATTGATTCCAATTACCACGGAGCTATTCAATTTTGTTTTAATTTTCTTATTTCACGTAAAAATGTTGGCTGGCAACCGCCTAACAATATATTATATTTCATTATGTGCATATTGAATTGTTACTAATTGTCGTGTATTATAATCTGTTTTGGTCTATATCTTAAGAACCATTTAACATATTTTCACGAAATAAAGCTCAAACTCGAGTACCAGCACTTCTCTCATAGAGGACGTAAACCCGTGTCCCTATGGCTGAAAAAAGGTACCTTATCCTGTACCATGTTTGTTACTACTTTATTCTTTTTTTTCAAAATAACGCATATTTCACTGCATTTCCCTACACTGACACACTACTAGGTTGCTTGCATATGACACCCGAAAATCACATATGCGTATTTTTACGTAACACAAAGAGAAACTACCTAATTCTATCAAACTTATATATTTTTCTGAAATCGAAGTGTTATGTTGTCTTCTGCAACGGGTTATTTTGATGCACCCTGTATATATATTTTCAATGTTAGAACAAAAAAAATGTTTTCATATTCTACACATCAGGATAGGTACGAAAGGCACAAATTAGCAGAAAAAGCATAAAATAATGAAGTTAGAAACAAATATTCTATATGAACGACTATAACCCTTACCTTTTCTATGAGATCACATCACGCACACCTTCTGTCAAAAATTGATTCCAATTACCACGGAGCTATTCAATTTTGTTTTAATTTTCTTATTTCACGTAAAAATGTTGGCTGGCAACCGCCTAACAATATATTATATGTCATTATGTGCATATTGAATTGTTACTAATTGTCGTGTATTATAATCTGTTTTGGTCTATATCTTAAGAACCATTTAACATATTTTCACGAAATAAAGCTCAAACTCGAGTACCAGCACTTCTCTCATAGAGGACGTAAACCCGGGTCCCTATGGCTGAAAAAAGGTACCTTATCCTGTACCATGTTTGTTACTACTTTATTCTTTTTTTCAAAATAACGCATATTTCACTGCATTTCCCTACACTGACACACCACTAGGTTGCTTGCATATGACACCCGAGGATCACATATGCGTATTTTTACGTAACACAAAGAGAAACTACCTAATTCTATCAAACTTATATATTTTTCTGAAATCGAAGTGTTATTTTGTCTTCTGCAGCGCTATATTTTGATGCACCCTTTATATATATTTTCGATGTCAGAGCAAAATATGTTGTTTTCATATTCTACACATCAAGATAGGTAGGAAAAGCACAAATTAGCAGAATAAAAATAAAATAATGAAGTTAGAAACATATATTCTACATGAACGACTTTAACCCTTACCTCTTCAATGAGATCACATGACGCACACCTTCTGTCAAAAATTGATTCCAATTACCACGGAGCTATTCAATTTTGTTTTAATTTTCTTATTTCACGTAAAAATGTTGGCTGGCAACCGCCTAACAATATATTATATGTCATTATGTGCATATTGAATTGTTACTAATTGTCGTGTATTATAATCTGTTTGGGTCTATATCTTAAGAACCATTTAACATATTTTCACGAAATAAAGCTCAAACTCGAGCACCGGCACTTCTCTCATAGCGGTCGCAAACCCAAATCCCTATGGCTGAAAAAAAGTACGTTATCCTGTACCATGTTTGTTACTACTTTATTCTTTTTTTCAAAATAACGCATATTTCACTGCATTTCCCTACACTGACACACCACTAGGTTGCTTGCATATGACACCCGAGGATCACATATGCGTATTTTTACGTAACACAAAGAGAAACTACCTAATTCTATCAAACTTATATATTTTTCTGAAATCGAAGTGTTATTTTGTCTTCTGCAGCGATATATTTTGATGCACCCTGTATATATATTTTCAATGTTAGAACAAAAAAAAATGTTTTCATATTCTACTCATCAAGATAGGTAGGAAAAGCACAAATTAGCAGAATAAAAATAAAATAATGAAGTTAGAAACATATATTCTACATGAACGACTTTAACCCTTACCTTTTCAATGAGATCACATGACGCACACCTTCTGTCAAAAATTGATTCCAATTACCACGGAGCTATTCAATTTTGTTTTAATTTTCTTATTTCACGTAAAAATGTTGGCTGGCAACCGCCTAACAAAATATTATATGTGATTATGTGCATATTGAATTGTTACTAATTGTCGTGTATTATAATCTGTTTTGGTCTATATCTTAAGAACCATTTAACACATTTTCACGAAATAAAGCTCAAACTCGAGTACCAGCACTTCTCTCATAGCGGTCGCAAACCCGGGTCCCTATGGCTTAAAAAAATACGTTATCCTCTACCATGTTTGTTACTACTTTATTCTTTTTTTCAAAATAACGCATATTTCACTGCATTTCCCTACACTGACACACCACTAGGTTGCTTGCATATGACACCCGAGGATCACATATGCGTATTTTTACGTAACACAAAGAGAAACTACCTAATTCTATCAAACTTATATATTTTTCTGAAATCGAAGTGTTATTTTGTCTTCTGCAGCGCTATATTTTGATGCACCCTGTATATATATTTTCGATGTCAGAACAAAATATGTTGTTTTCATATTCTACACATCAGGACATGTACGAAAAGCACAAATTAGCAGAATAAAAATAAAATAATGAAGTTAGAAACATATATTCTACATGAACGACTTTAACCCTTACCTTTTCAATGAGATCACATGACGCACACCTTCTGTCAAAAATTGATTCGAATTACCACGGACCTATTCAATTTTGTTTTAATTTTCTTATTTCACGTAAAAATGTTGGCTGGCAACCGCCTAACAATATATTATATGTCATTATGTGCATATTGAATTGTTACTAATTGTCGTGTATTATAATCTGTTTTGGTCTATATCTTAAGAACCATTTAACATATTTTCACGAAATAAAGCTCAAACTCGAGTACCAGCACTTCTCTCATAGCGGTCGCAAACCCGGGTCCCCTGGCTGAAAAAAAGTACGTTATCCTGTACCATGTTTGTTACTACTTTATTCTTTTTTTCAAAATAACGCATATTTCACTGCATTTCCCTACACTGACACACCACTAGGTTGCTTGCATATGACACCCGAGGATCACATATGCGTATTTTTACGTAACACAAAGAGAAACTACCTAATTCTATCAAACTTATATATTTTTCTGAAATCGAAGTGTTATTTTGTCTTCTGCAGCGCTATATTTTGATGCACCCTGTATATATATTTTCGATGTCAGAACAAAATATGTTGTTTTCATATTCTACACATCAGGACATGTACGAAAAGCACAAATTAGCAGAATAAAAATAAAATAATGAAGTTAGAAACATATATTCTACATGAAAGACTTTAACCCTTACCTTTTCAATGAGATCACATGACGCACACCTTCTGTCAAAAATTGATTCCAATTACCACGGAGCTATTCAATTTTGTTTTAATTTTCTTATTTCACGTAAAAATGTTGGCTGGCAACCGCCTAACAATATATTATATGTCATTATGTGCATATTGAATTGTTACTAATTGTCGTGTATTATAATCTGTTTTGGTCTATATCTTAAGAACCATTTAACATATTTTCACGAAATAAAGCTCAAACTCGAGTACCAGCACTTCTCTCATAGCGGTCGCAAACCCGGGTCCCTATGGCTGAAAAAAAGTACGTTATCCTGTACCATGTTTGTTACTACTTTATTCTTTTTTTCAAAATAACGCATATTTCACTGCATTTCCCTACACTGACACACCACTAGGTTGCTTGCATATGACACCCGAGGATCACATATGCGTATTTTTACGTAAGACAAAGAGAAACTACCTAATTCTATCAAACTTATATATTTTTCTGAAATCGAAGTGTTATCTTGTCTTCTGCAACGGGTTATTTTGATGCACCCTGTATATATATTTTCAATGTTAGAACAAAAAAAATGTTTTCATATTCTACACATCAGGATAGGTACGAAAGGCACAAATTAGCAGAAAAAGCATAAAATAATGACGTTAGAAACAAATATTCTATATGAACGACTATAACCCTTACCTTTTCTATGAGATCACATGACGCACACCTTCTGTCAAAAATTGATTCCAATTACCACGGAGCTATTCAATTTTGTTTTAATTTTCTTATTTCACGTAAAAATGTTGGCTGGCAACCGCCTAACAATATATTATATGTCATTATGTGCCAATTGAATTGTTACTAATTGTCGTGTATTATAATCTGTTTTGGTCTATATCTTAAGAACCATTTAACATATTTTCACGAAATAAAGCTCAAACTCGAGTACCAGCACTTCTCTCATAGAGGACGTAAACCCGCGTACCTATGGCTGAAAAAAGGTACCTTATCCTGTACCATGTTTGTTACTACTTTATTCTTTTTTTCAAAATAACGCATATTTCACAGCATTTCCCTACACTGACACACCACTAGGTTGCTTGCATATGACACCCGAGGATCACATATGCGTATTTTTACGTAACACAAAGAGAAACTACCTAATTCTATCAAACTTATATATTTTTCTGAAATCGAAGTGTTATCTTGTCTTCTGCAACGGGTTATTTTGATGCACCCTGTATATATATTTTCAATGTTAGAACAAAAAAAAATGTTTTCATATTCTACACATCAGGATAGGTACGAAAGGCACAAATTAGCAGAAAAAGCATAAAATAATGAAGTTAGAAACAAATATTCTATATGAACGACTATAACCCTTACCTTTTCTATGAGATCACATGACGCACACCTTCTGTCAAAAATTGATTCCAATTACCACGGAGCTATTCAATTTTGTTTTAATTTTCTTATTTCACGTAAAAATGTTGGCTGGCAACCGCCTAACAATATATTATATGTCATTATGTGCAAATTAAATTGTTACTAATTGTCGTGTATTATAATCTGTTTTGGTCTATATCTTAAGAACCATTTAACATATTTTCACGAAATAAAGCTCAAACTCGAGTACCAGCACTTCTCCCATAGAGGACGTAAACCCGGGTCCCTATGGCTGAAAAAAGGTACCTTATCCTGTACCATGTTTGTTACTACTTTATTCTTTTTTTCAAAATAACGCATATTTCACTGCATTTCCCTACACTGACACACCACTAGGTTGCTTGCATATGACACCCGAGGATCACATATGCGTATTTTTACGTAACACAAAGAGAAACTACCTAATTCTATCAAACTTATATATTTTTCTGAAATCGAAGTGTTATTTTGTCTTCTGCAGCGCTATATTTTGATGCACCCTGTATATATATATTCGATGTCAGAACAAAATATGTTGTTTTCATATTCTACACATCAGGACATGTACGAAAAGCACAAATTAGCAGAATAAAAATAAAATAATGAAGTTATAAACATATATTCTACATGAACGACTTTAACCCTTACCTTTTCAATGAGATCACATGACGCACACCTTCTGTCAAAAATTGATTCCAATTACCACGGACCTATTCAATTTTGTTTTAATTTTCTTATTTCACGTAAAAATGTTGGCTGGCAACCGCTTAACAATATATTATATGTCATTATGTGCATATTGAATTGTTACTAATTGTCGTGTATTATAATCTGTTTTGGTCTATATCTTAAGAACCATTTAACATATTTTCACGAAATAAAGCTCAAACTCGAGTACCAGCACTTCTCTCATAGCGGTCGCAAACCCGGGTCCCCTGGCTGAAAAAAAGTACGTTACCCTGTACCATGTTTGTTACTACTTTATTCTTTTTTTCAAAATAACGCATATTTCACTGCATTTCCCTACACTGACACACCACTAGGTTGCTTGCATATGACACCCGAGGATCACATATGCGTATTTTTACGTAACACAAAGAGAAACTACCTAATTCTATCAAACTTATATATTTTTCTGAAATCGAAGTGTTATTTTGTCTTCTGCAGCGCTATATTTTGATGCACCCTGTATATATATTTTCGATGTCAGAACAAAATATGTTGTTTTCATATTCTACACATCAGGACATGTACGAAAAGCACAAATTAGCAGAATAAAAATAAAATAATGAAGTTAGAAACATATATTCTACATGAAAGACTTTTCCCTTACCTTTTCAATGAGATCACATGACGCACACCTTCTGTCAAAAATTGATTCCAATTACCACGGAGCTATTCAATTTTGTTTTAATTTTCTTATTTCACGTAAAAATGTTGGCTGGCAACCGCCTAACAATATATTATATGTCATTATGTGCATATTGAATTGTTACTAATTGTCGTGTATTATAATCTGTTTTGGTCTATATCTTAAGAACCATTTAACATATTTTCACGAAATAAAGCTCAAACTCGAGTACCAGCACTTCTCTCATAGCGGTCGCAAACCCGGGTCCCTATGGCTGAAAAAAAGTACGTTATCCTGTACCATGTTTGTTACTACTTTATTCTTTTTTTCAAAATAACGCATATTTCACTGCATTTCCCTACACTGACACACCACTAGGTTGCTTGCATATGACACCGGAGGATCACATATGCGTATTTTTACGTAACACAAAGAGAAACTACCTAATTCTATCAAACTTATATATTTTTCTGAAATCGAAGTGTTATCTTGTCTTCTGCAACGGGTTATTTTGATGCACCCTGTATATATATTTTCAATGTTAGAACAAAAAAAATGTTTTCATATTCTACACATCAGGATAGGTACGAAAGGCACAAATTAGCAGAAAAAGCATAAAATAATGAAGTTAGAAACAAATATTCTATATGAACGACTATAACCCTTACCTTTTCTATGAGATCACATGACGCACACCTTCTGTCAAAAATTGATTCCAATTACCACGGAGCTATTCAATTTTGTTTTAATTTTCTTATTTCACGTAAAAATGTTGGCTGGCAACCGCCTAACAATATATTATATGTCATTATGTGCCAATTGAATTGTTACTAATTGTCGTGTATTATAATCTGTTTTGGTCTATATCTTAAGAACCATTTAACATATTTTCACGAAATAAAGCTCAAACTCGAGTACCAGCACTTCTCTCATAGAGGACGTAAACCCGGGTACCTATGGCTGAAAAAAAAGGTACCTTATCCTGTACCATGTTTGTTACTACTTTATTCTTTTTTTCAAAATAACGCATATTTCACTGCATTTCCCTACACTGACACACCACTAGGTTGCTTGCATATGACACCGGAGGATCACATATGCGTATTTTTACGTAACACAAAGAGAAACTACCTAATTCTATCAAACTTATATATTTTTCTGAAATCGAAGTGTTATCTTGTCTTCTGCAACGGGTTATTTTGATGCACCCTGTATATATATTTTCAATGTTAGAACAAAAAAAATGTTTTCATATTCTACACATCAGGATAGGTACGAAAGGCACAAATTAGCAGAAAAAGCATAAAATAATGAAGTTAGAAACAAATATTCTATATGAACGACTATAACCCTTACCTTTTCTATGAGATCACATGACGCACACCTTCTGTCAAAAATTGATTCCAATTACCACGGAGCTATTCAATTTTGTTTTAATTTTCTTATTTCACGTAAAAATGTTGGCTGGCAACCGCCTAACAATATATTATATGTCATTATGTGCCAATTGAATTGTTACTAATTGTCGTGTATTATAATCTGTTTTGGTCTATATCTTAAGAACCATTTAACATATTTTCACGAAATAAAGCTCAAACTCGAGTACCAGCACTTCTCTCATAGAGGACGTAAACCCGGGTACCTATGGCTGAAAAAAAAGGTACCTTATCCTGTACCATGTTTGTTACTACTTTATTCTTTTTTTCAAAATAACGCATATTTCACTGCATTTCCCTACACTGACACACCACTAGGTTGCTTGCATATGACACCCGAGGATCACATATGCGTATTTTTACGTAACACAAAGAAAAACTACCTAATTCTATCAAACTTATATATTTTTCTGAAATCGAAGTGTTATCTTGTCTTCTGCAACGGGTTATTTTGATGCACCCTGTATATATATTTTCAGTGTTAGAACAAAAAAAAATGTTTTCATATTCTACACATCAGGATAGGTACGAAAGGCACAAATTAGCAGAAAAAGCATAAAATAATGAAGTTAGAAACAAATATTCTATATGAACGACTATAACCCTTACCTTTTCTATGAGATCACATGACGCACACCTTCTGTCAAAAATTGATTCCAATTACCACGGAGCTATTCAATTTTGTTTTAATTTTCTTATTTCACGTAAAAATGTTGGCTGGCAACCGCCTATGTCATTATGTGCATATTGAATTGTTACTAATTGTCGTGTATTATAATCTGTTTTGGTCTATATCTTAAGAACCATTTAACATATTTTCACGAAATAAAGCTCAAACTCGAGTACCAGCACTTCTCCCATAGAGGACGTAAACCCGGGTCCCTATGGCTGAAAAAAGGTACCTTATCCTGTACCATGTTTGTTACTACTTTATTCTTTTTTTCAAAATAACGCATATTTCACTGCATTTCCCTACACTGACACACCACTAGGTTGCTTGCATATGACACCCGAGGATCACATATGCGTATTTTTACGTAACACAAAGAGAAACTACCTAATTCTATCAAACTTATATATTTTTCTGAAATCGAAGTGTTATTTTGTCTTCTGCAGCGCTATATTTTGATGCACCCTGTATATATATTTTCGATGTCAGAACAAAATATGTTGTTTTCATATTCTACACATCAGGACATGTACGAAAAGCACAAATTAGCAGAATAAAAATAAAATAATGAAGTTAGAAACATATATTCTACATGAAAGACTTTAACCCTTACCTTTTCAATGAGATCACATGACGCACACCTTCTGTCAAAAATTGATTCCAATTACCACGGAGCTATTCAATTTTGTTTTAATTTTCTTATTTCACGTAAAAATGTTGGCTGGCAACCGCCTAACAATATATTATATGTCATTATGTGCATATTGAATTGTTACTAATTGTCGTGTATTATAATCTGTTTTGGTCTATATCTTAAGAACCATTTAACATATTTTCACGAAATAAAGCTCAAACTCGAGTACCAGCACTTCTCTCATAGAGGACGTAAACCCGGGTACCTATGGCTGAAAAAAGGTACCTTATCCTGTACCATGTTTGTTACTACTTTATTCTTTTTTTCAAAATAACGCATATTTCACTGCATTTCCCTACACTGACACACCACTAGGTTGCTTGCATATGACACCCGAGGATCACATATGCGTATTTTTACGTAACACAAAGAGAAACTACCTAATTCTATCAAACTTATATATTTTTCTGAAATCGAAGTGTTATCTTGTCTTCTGCAACGGGTTATTTTGATGCACCCTGTATATATATTTTCAATGTTAGAACAAAAAAAAAATGTTTTCATATTCTACACATCAGGATAGGTACGAAAGGCACAAATTAGCAGAAAAAGCATAAAATAATGAAGTTAGAAACAAATATTCTATATGAACGACTATAACCCTTACCTTTTCTATGAGATCACATGACGCACACCTTCTGTCAAAAATTGATTCCAATTACCACGGAGCTATTCAATTTTGTTTTAATTTTCTTATTTCACGTAAAAATGTTGGCTGGCAACCGCCTAACAATATATTATATGTCATTATGTGCATATTGAATTGTTACTAATTGTCGTGTATTATAATCTGTTTTGGTCTATATCTTAAGAACCATTTAACATATTTTCACGAAATAAAGCTCAAACTCGAGTACCAGCACTTCTCCCATAGAGGACGTAAACCCGGGTCCCTATGGCTGAAAAAAGGTACCTTATCCTGTACCATGTTTGTTACTACTTTATTCTTTTTTTCAAAATAACGCATATTTCACTGCATTTCCCTACACTGACACACCACTAGGTTGCTTGCATATGACACCCGAGGATCACATATGCGTATTTTTACGTAACACAAAGAGAAACTACCTAATTCTATCAAACTTATATATTTTTCTGAAATCGAAGTGTTATTTTGTCTTCTGCAGCGCTATATTTTGATGCACCCTGTATATATATTTTCGATGTCAGAACAAAATATGTTGTTTTCATATTCTACACATCAGGACATGTACGAAAAGCACAAATTAGCAGAATAAAAATAAAATAATGAAGTTATAAACATATATTCTACATGAACGACTTTAACCCTTACCTTTTCAATGAGATCACATGACGCACACCTTCTGTCAAAAATTGATTCCAATTACCACGGACCTATTCAATTTTGTTTTAATTTTCTTATTTCACGTAAAAATGTTGGCTGGCAACCGCTTAACAATATATTATATGTCATTATGTGCATATTGAATTGTTACTAATTGTCGTGTATTATAATCTGTTTTGGTCTATATCTTAAGAACCATTTAACATATTTTCACGAAATAAAGCTCAAACTCGAGTACCAGCACTTCTCTCATAGCGGTCGCAAACCCGGGTCCCCTGGCTGAAAAAAAGTACGTTACCCTGTACCATGTTTGTTACTACTTTATTCTTTTTTTCAAAATAACGCATATTTCACTGCATTTCCCTACACTGACACACCACTAGGTTGCTTGCATATGACACCCGAGGATCACATATGCGTATTTTTACGTAACACAAAGAGAAACTACCTAATTCTATCAAACTTATATATTTTTCTGAAATCGAAGTGTTATTTTGTCTTCTGCAGCGCTATATTTTGATGCACCCTGTATATATATTTTCGATGTCAGAACAAAATATGTTGTTTTCATATTCTACACATCAGGACATGTACGAAAAGCACAAATTAGCAGAATAAAAATAAAATAATGAAGTTAGAAACATATATTCTACATGAAAGACTTTTCCCTTACCTTTTCAATGAGATCACATGACGCACACCTTCTGTCAAAAATTGATTCCAATTACCACGGAGCTATTCAATTTTGTTTTAATTTTCTTATTTCACGTAAAAATGTTGGCTGGCAACCGCCTAACAATATATTATATGTCATTATGTGCATATTGAATTGTTACTAATTGTCGTGTATTATAATCTGTTTTGGTCTATATCTTAAGAACCATTTAACATATTTTCACGAAATAAAGCTCAAACTCGAGTACCAGCACTTCTCTCATAGCGGTCGCAAACCCGGGTCCCTATGGCTGAAAAAAAGTACGTTATCCTGTACCATGTTTGTTACTACTTTATTCTTTTTTTCAAAATAACGCATATTTCACTGCATTTCCCTACACTGACACACCACTAGGTTGCTTGCATATGACACCGGAGGATCACATATGCGTATTTTTACGTAACACAAAGAGAAACTACCTAATTCTATCAAACTTATATATTTTTCTGAAATCGAAGTGTTATCTTGTCTTCTGCAACGGGTTATTTTGATGCACCCTGTATATATATTTTCAATGTTAGAACAAAAAAAATGTTTTCATATTCTACACATCAGGATAGGTACGAAAGGCACAAATTAGCAGAAAAAGCATAAAATAATGAAGTTAGAAACAAATATTCTATATGAACGACTATAACCCTTACCTTTTCTATGAGATCACATGACGCACACCTTCTGTCAAAAATTGATTCCAATTACCACGGAGCTATTCAATTTTGTTTTAATTTTCTTATTTCACGTAAAAATGTTGGCTGGCAACCGCCTAACAATATATTATATGTCATTATGTGCCAATTGAATTGTTACTAATTGTCGTGTATTATAATCTGTTTTGGTCTATATCTTAAGAACCATTTAACATATTTTCACGAAATAAAGCTCAAACTCGAGTACCAGCACTTCTCTCATAGAGGACGTAAACCCGGGTACCTATGGCTGAAAAAAAAGGTACCTTATCCTGTACCATGTTTGTTACTACTTTATTCTTTTTTTCAAAATAACGCATATTTCACTGCATTTCCCTACACTGACACACCACTAGGTTGCTTGCATATGACACCGGAGGATCACATATGCGTATTTTTACGTAACACAAAGAGAAACTACCTAATTCTATCAAACTTATATATTTTTCTGAAATCGAAGTGTTATCTTGTCTTCTGCAACGGGTTATTTTGATGCACCCTGTATATATATTTTCAATGTTAGAACAAAAAAAATGTTTTCATATTCTACACATCAGGATAGGTACGAAAGGCACAAATTAGCAGAAAAAGCATAAAATAATGAAGTTAGAAACAAATATTCTATATGAACGACTATAACCCTTACCTTTTCTATGAGATCACATGACGCACACCTTCTGTCAAAAATTGATTCCAATTACCACGGAGCTATTCAATTTTGTTTTAATTTTCTTATTTCACGTAAAAATGTTGGCTGGCAACCGCCTAACAATATATTATATGTCATTATGTGCCAATTGAATTGTTACTAATTGTCGTGTATTATAATCTGTTTTGGTCTATATCTTAAGAACCATTTAACATATTTTCACGAAATAAAGCTCAAACTCGAGTACCAGCACTTCTCTCATAGAGGACGTAAACCCGGGTACCTATGGCTGAAAAAAAAGGTACCTTATCCTGTACCATGTTTGTTACTACTTTATTCTTTTTTTCAAAATAACGCATATTTCACTGCATTTCCCTACACTGACACACCACTAGGTTGCTTGCATATGACACCCGAGGATCACATATGCGTATTTTTACGTAACACAAAGAAAAACTACCTAATTCTATCAAACTTATATATTTTTCTGAAATCGAAGTGTTATCTTGTCTTCTGCAACGGGTTATTTTGATGCACCCTGTATATATATTTTCAGTGTTAGAACAAAAAAAAATGTTTTCATATTCTACACATCAGGATAGGTACGAAAGGCACAAATTAGCAGAAAAAGCATAAAATAATGAAGTTAGAAACAAATATTCTATATGAACGACTATAACCCTTACCTTTTCTATGAGATCACATGACGCACACCTTCTGTCAAAAATTGATTCCAATTACCACGGAGCTATTCAATTTTGTTTTAATTTTCTTATTTCACGTAAAAATGTTGGCTGGCAACCGCCTATGTCATTATGTGCATATTGAATTGTTACTAATTGTCGTGTATTATAATCTGTTTTGGTCTATATCTTAAGAACCATTTAACATATTTTCACGAAATAAAGCTCAAACTCGAGTACCAGCACTTCTCCCATAGAGGACGTAAACCCGGGTCCCTATGGCTGAAAAAAGGTACCTTATCCTGTACCATGTTTGTTACTACTTTATTCTTTTTTTCAAAATAACGCATATTTCACTGCATTTCCCTACACTGACACACCACTAGGTTGCTTGCATATGACACCCGAGGATCACATATGCGTATTTTTACGTAACACAAAGAGAAACTACCTAATTCTATCAAACTTATATATTTTTCTGAAATCGAAGTGTTATTTTGTCTTCTGCAGCGCTATATTTTGATGCACCCTGTATATATATTTTCGATGTCAGAACAAAATATGTTGTTTTCATATTCTACACATCAGGACATGTACGAAAAGCACAAATTAGCAGAATAAAAATAAAATAATGAAGTTAGAAACATATATTCTACATGAAAGACTTTAACCCTTACCTTTTCAATGAGATCACATGACGCACACCTTCTGTCAAAAATTGATTCCAATTACCACGGAGCTATTCAATTTTGTTTTAATTTTCTTATTTCACGTAAAAATGTTGGCTGGCAACCGCCTAACAATATATTATATGTCATTATGTGCATATTGAATTGTTACTAATTGTCGTGTATTATAATCTGTTTTGGTCTATATCTTAAGAACCATTTAACATATTTTCACGAAATAAAGCTCAAACTCGAGTACCAGCACTTCTCTCATAGAGGACGTAAACCCGGGTACCTATGGCTGAAAAAAGGTACCTTATCCTGTACCATGTTTGTTACTACTTTATTCTTTTTTTCAAAATAACGCATATTTCACTGCATTTCCCTACACTGACACACCACTAGGTTGCTTGCATATGACACCCGAGGATCACATATGCGTATTTTTACGTAACACAAAGAGAAACTACCTAATTCTATCAAACTTATATATTTTTCTGAAATCGAAGTGTTATCTTGTCTTCTGCAACGGGTTATTTTGATGCACCCTGTATATATATTTTCAATGTTAGAACAAAAAAAAAATGTTTTCATATTCTACACATCAGGATAGGTACGAAAGGCACAAATTAGCAGAAAAAGCATAAAATAATGAAGTTAGAAACAAATATTCTATATGAACGACTATAACCCTTACCTTTTCTATGAGATCACATGACGCACACCTTCTGTCAAAAATTGATTCCAATTACCACGGAGCTATTCAATTTTGTTTTAATTTTCTTATTTCACGTAAAAATGTTGGCTGGCAACCGCCTAACAATATATTATATGTCATTATGTGCATATTGAATTGTTACTAATTGTCGTGTATTATAATCTGTTTTGGTCTATATCTTAAGAACCATTTAACATATTTTCACGAAATAAAGCTCAAACTCGAGTACCAGCACTTCTCCCATAGAGGACGTAAACCCGGGTCCCTATGGCTGAAAAAAGGTACCTTATCCTGTACCATGTTTGTTACTACTTTATTCTTTTTTTCAAAATAACGCATATTTCACTGCATTTCCCTACACTGACACACCACTAGGTTGCTTGCATATGACACCCGAGGATCACATATGCGTATTTTTACGTAACACAAAGAGAAACTACCTAATTCTATCAAACTTATATATTTTTCTGAAATCGAAGTGTTATTTTGTCTTCTGCAGCGCTATATTTTGATGCACCCTGTATATATATTTTCGATGTCAGAACAAAATATGTTGTTTTCATATTCTACACATCAGGACATGTACGAAAAGCACAAATTAGCAGAATAAAAATAAAATAATGAAGTTATAAACATATATTCTACATGAACGACTTTAACCCTTACCTTTTCAATGAGATCACATGACGCACACCTTCTGTCAAAAATTGATTCGAATTACCACGGACCTATTCAATTTTGTTTTAATTTTCTTATTTCACGTAAAAATGTTGGCTGGCAACCGCCTAACAATATATTATATGTCATTATGTGCATATTGAATTGTTACTAATTGTCGTGTATTATAATCTGTTTTGGTCTATATCTTAAGAACCATTTAACATATTTTCAGGAAATAAAGCTCAAACTCGAGTACCAGCACTTCTCTCATAGCGGTCGCAAACCCGGGTCCCCTGGCTGAAAAAAAGTACGTTATCCTGTACCATGTTTGTTACTACTTTATTCTTTTTTTAAATATAACGCATATTTCACTGCATTTCCCTACACTGACACACCACTAGGTTGCTTGCATATGACACCCGAGGATCACATATGCGTATTTTTACGTAACACAAAGAGAAACTACCTAATTCTATCAAACTTATATATTTTTCTGAAATCGAAGTGTTATTTTGTCTTCTGCAGCGCTATATTTTGATGCACCCTGTATATATATTTTCGATGTCAGAACAAAATATGTTGTTTTCATATTCTACACATCAGGACATGTACGAAAAGCACAAATTAGCAGAATAAAAATAAAATAATGAAGTTAGAAACATATATTCTACATGAAAGACTTTAACCCTTACCTTTTCAATGAGATCACATGACGCACACCTTCTGTCAAAAATTGATTCCAATTACCACGGAGCTATTCAATTTTGTTTTAATTTTCTTATTTCACGTAAAAATGTTGGCTGGCAACCGCCTAACAATATATTATATGTCATTATGTGCATATTGAATTGTTACTAATTGTCGTGTATTATAATCTGTTTTGGTCTATATCTTAAGAACCATTTAACATATTTTCACGAAATAAAGCTCAAACTCGAGTACCAGCACTTCTCTCATAGCGGTCGCAAACCCGGGTCCCTATGGCTGAAAAAAAGTACGTTATCCTGTACCATGTTTGTTACTACTTTATTCTTTTTTTCAAAATAACGCATATTTCACTGCATTTCCCTACACTGACACACCACTAGGTTGCTTGCATATGACACCCGATTATCACATATGCGTATTTTTACGTAACACAAAGAGAAACTACCTAATTCTATCAAACTTATATATTTTTCTGAAATCGAAGTGTTATCTTGTCTTCTGCAACGGGTTATTTTGATGCACCCTGTATATATATTTTCAATGTTAGAACAAAAAAAATGTTTTCATATTCTACACATCAGGATAGGTACGAAAGGCACAAATTAGCAGAAAAAGCATAAAATAATGAAGTTAGAAACAAATATTCTATATGAACGACTATAACCCTTACCTTTTCTATGAGATCACATGACGCACACCTTCTGTCAAAAATTGATTCCAATTACCACGGAGCTATTCAATTTTGTTTTAATTTTCTTATTTCACGTAAAAATGTTGGCTGGCAACCGCCTAACAATATATTATATGTCATTATGTGCATATTGAATTGTTACTAATTGTCGTGTATTATAATCTGTTTTGGTCTATATCTTAAGAACCATTTAACATATTTTCACGAAATAAAGCTCAAACTCGAGTACCAGCACTTCTCTCATAGCGGTCGCAAACCCGGGTCCCTATGGCTGAAAAAAAGTACGTTATCCTGTACCATGTTTGTTACTACTTTATTCTTTTTTTCAAAATAACGCATATTTCACTGCATTTCCCTACACTGACACACCACTAGGTTGCTTGCATATGACACCCGATTATCACATATGCGTATTTTTACGTAACACAAAGAGAAACTACCTAATTCTATCAAACTTATATATTTTTCTGAAATCGAAGTGTTATCTTGTCTTCTGCAACGGGTTATTTTGATGCACCCTGTATATATATTTTCAATGTTAGAACAAAAAAAATGTTTTCATATTCTACACATCAGGATAGGTACGAAAGGCACAAATTAGCAGAAAAAGCATAAAATAATGAAGTTAGAAACAAATATTCTATATGAACGACTATAACCCTTACCTTTTCTATGAGATCACATGACGCACACCTTCTGTCAAAAATTGATTCCAATTACCACGGAGCTATTCAATTTTGTTTTAATTTTCTTATTTCACGTAAAAATGTTGGCTGGCAACCGCCTAACAATATATTATATGTCATTATGTGCATATTGAATTGTTACTAATTGTCGTGTATTATAATCTGTTTTGGTCTATATCTTAAGAACCATTTAACATATTTTCACGAAATAAAGCTCAAATTCGAGTACCAGCACTTCTCCCATAGAGGACGTAAACCCGGGTCCCTATGGCTGAAAAAAGGTACCTTATCCTGTACCATGTTTGTTACTACTTTATTCTTTTTTTCAAAATAACGCATATTTCACTGCATTTCCCTACACTGACACACCACTAGGTTGCTTGCATATGACACCCGAGGATCACATATGCGTATTTTTACGTAACACAAAGAGAAACTACCTAATTCTATCAAACTTATATATTTTTCTGAAATCGAAGTGTTATTTTGTCTTCTGCAGCGCTATATTTTGATGCACCCTGTATATATATTTTCGATGTCAGAACAAAATATGTTGTTTTCATATTCTACACATCAGGACATGTACGAAAAGCACAAATTAGCAGAATAAAAATAAAATAATGAAGTTATAAACATATATTCTACATGAACGACTTTAACCCTTACCTTTTCAATGAGATCACATGACGCACACCTTCTGTCAAAAATTGATTCCAATTACCACGGACCTATTCAATTTTGTTTTAATTTTCTTATTTCACGTTAAAATGTTGGCTGGCAACCGCCTAACAATATATTATATGTCATTATGTGCATATTGAATTGTTACTAATTGTCGTGTATTATAATCTGTTTTGGTCTATATCTTAAGAACCATTTAACATATTTTCACGAAATAAAGCTCAAACTCGAGTACCAGCACTTCTCTCATAGCGGTCGCAAACCCGGGTCCCCTGGCTGAAAAAAAGTACGTTATCCTGTACCATGTTTGTTACTACTTTATTCTTTTTTTCAAAATAACGCATATTTCACTGCATTTCCCTACACTGACACACCACTAGGTTGCTTGCATATGACACCCGAGGATCACATATGCGTATTTTTACGTAACATAAAGAGAAACTACCTAATTCTATCAAACTTATATATTTTTCTGAAATCGAAGTGTTATTTTGTCTTCTGCAGCGCTATATTTTGATGCACCCTGTATATATATTTTCGATGTCAGAACAAAATATGTTGTTTTCATATTCTACACATCAGGACATGTACGAAAAGCACAAATTAGCAGAATAAAAATAAAATAATGAAGTTAGAAACATATATTCTACATGAAAGACTTTAACCCTTACCTTTTCAATGAGATCACATGACGCACACCTTCTGTCAAAAATTGATTCCAATTACCACGGAGCTATTCAATTTTGTTTTAATTTTCTTATTTCACGTAAAAATGTTGGCTGGCAACCGCCTAACAATATATTATATGTCATTATGTGCCAATTGAATTGTTACTAATTGTCGTGTATTATAATCTGTTTTGGTCTATATCTTAAGAACCATTTAACATATTTTCACGAAATAAAGCTCAAACTCGACTACCAGCACTTCTCTCATAGCGGTCGCAAACCCGGGTCCCTATGGCTGAAAAAAAGTACGTTATCCTGTACCATGTTTGTTACTACTTTATTCTTTTTTTCAAAATAACGCATATTTCACTGCATTTCCCTACACTGACACACCACTAGGTTGCTTGCATATGACACCCGAGGATCACATATGCGTATTTTTACGTAACACAAAGAGAAACTACCTAATTCTATCAAACTTATATATTTTTCTGAAATCGAAGTGTTATCTTGTCTTCTGCAACGGGTTATTTTGATGCACCCTGTATATATATTTTCAATGTTAGAACAAAAAAAATGTTTTCATATTCTACACATCAGGATAGGTACGAAAGGCACAAATTAGCAGAAAAAGCATAAAATAATGAAGTTAGAAACAAATATTCTATATGAACGACTATAACCCTTACCTTTTCTATGAGATCACATGACGCACACCTTCTGTCAAAAATTGATTCCAATTACCACGGAGCTATTCAATTTTGTTTTAATTTTCTTATTTCACGTAAAAATGTTGGCTGGCAACAGCCTAACAATATATTATATGTCATTATGTGCATATTGAATTGTTACTAATTGTCGTGTATTATAATCTGTTTTGGTCTATATCTTAAGAACCATTTAACATATTTTCACGAAATAAAGCTCAAACTCGAGTACCAGCACTTCTCTCATAGAGGACGTAAAGCCGGGTACCTATGGCTGAAAAAAGGTACCTTATCCTGTACCATGTTTGTTACTACTTTATTCTTTTTTTCAAAATAACGCATATTTCACTGCATTTCCCTACACTGACACACCACTAGGTTGCTTGCATATGACACCCGAGGATCACATATGCGTATTTTTACGTAACACAAAG
Source organism: Thermobia domestica (assembly GCF_964235325.1). Lineage (NCBI taxonomy): Eukaryota > Metazoa > Arthropoda > Insecta > Zygentoma > Lepismatidae > Thermobia > Thermobia domestica. The sequence goes on from NW_027656193.1 coordinate 44,407, forward strand.
AGAAACTACCTAATTCTATCAAACTTATATATTTTTCTGAAATCGAAGTGTTATCTTGTCTTCTGCAACGGGTTATTTTGATGCACCCTGTATATATATTTTCAATGTTAGAACAAAAAAAAATGTTTTCATATTCTACACATCAGGATAGGTACGAAAGGCACAAATTAGCAGAAAAAGCATAAAATAATGAAGTTAGAAACAAATATTCTATATGAACGACTATAACCCTTACCTTTTCTATGAGATCACATGACGCACACCTTCTGTCAAAAATTGATTCCAATTACCACGGAGCTATTCAATTTTGTTTTAATTTTCTTATTTCACGTAAAAATGTTGGCTGGCAACCGCCTAACAATATATTATATGTCATTATGTGCATATTGAATTGTTACTAATTGTCGTGTATTATAATCTGTTTTGGTCTATATCTTAAGAACCATTTAACATATTTTCACGAAATAAAGCTCAAACTCGAGTACCAGCACTTCTCCCATAGAGGACGTAAACCCGGGTCCCTATGGCTGAAAAAAGGTACCTTATCCTGTACCATGTTTGTTACTACTTTATTCTTTTTTTCAAAATAACGCATATTTCACTTCATTTCCAAACACTGACACACCACTAGGTTGCTTGCATATGACACCCGAGGATCACATATGCGTATTTTTACGTAACACAAAGAGAAACTACCTAATTCTATCAAACTTATATATTTTTCTGAAATCGAAGTGTTATTTTGTCTTCTGCAGCGCTATATTTTGATGCACCCTGTATATATATTTTCGATGTCAGAACAAAATATGTTGTTTTCATATTCTACACATCAGGACATGTACGAAAAGCACAAATTAGCAGAATAAAAATAAAATAATGAAGTTATAAACATATATTCTACATGAACGACTTTAACCCTTACCTTTTCAATGAGATCACATGACGCACACCTTCTGTCAAAAATTGATTCCAATTACCACGGACCTATTCAATTTTGTTTTAATTTTCTTATTTCACGTAAAAATGTTGGCTGGCAACCGCCTAACAATATATTATATGTCATTATGTGCATATTGAATTGTTACTAATTGTCGTGTATTATAATCTGTTTTGGTCTATATCTTAAGAACCATTTAACATATTTTCACGAAATAAAGCTCAAACTCGAGTACCAGCACTTCTCTCATAGCGGTCGCAAACCCGTGTCCCCTGGCTGAAAAAAAGTACGTTATCCTGTACCATGTTTGTTACTACTTTATTCTTTTTTTCAAAATAACGCATATTTCACTGCATTTCCCTACACTGACACACCACTAGGTTGCTTGCATATGACACCCGAGGATCACATATGCGTATTTTTACGTAACACAAAGAGAAACTACCTAATTCTATCAAACTTATATATTTTTCTGAAATCGAAGTGTTATTTTGTCTTCTGCAGCGCTATATTTTGATGCACCCTGTATATATATTTTCGATGTCAGAACAAAATATGTTGTTTTCATATTCTACACATCAGGACATGTACGAAAAGCACAAATTAGCAGAATAAAAATAAAATAATGAAGTTAGAAACATATATTCTACATGAAAGACTTTAACCCTTACCATTTCAATGAGATCACATGACGCACACCTTCTGTCAAAAATTGATTCCAATTACCACGGAGCTATTCAATTTTGTTTTAATTTTCTTATTTCACGTAAAAATGTTGGCTGGCAACCGCCTAACAATATATTATATGTGATTATGTGCATATTGAATTGTTACTAATTGTCGTGTATTATAATCTGTTTTGGTCTATATCTTAAGAACCATTTAACATATTTTCACGAAATAAAGCTCAAACTCGAGTACCAGCACTTCTCTCATAGCGGTCGCAAACCCGGGTCCCTATGGCTGAAAAAAAGTACGTTATCCTGTACCATGTTTGTTACTACTTTATTCTTTTTTTCAAAATAACGCATATTTCACTGCATTTCCCTACACTGACACACCACTAGGTTGCTTGCATATGACACCCGAGGATCACATATGCGTATTTTTACGTAACACAAAGAGAAACTACCTAATTCTATCAAACTTATATATTTTTCTGAAATCGAAGTGTTATCTTGTCTTCTGCAACGGGTTATTTTGATGCACCCTGTATATATATTTTCAATGTTAGAACAAAAAAAATGTTTTCATATTCTACACATCAGGATAGGTACGAAAGGCACAAATTAGCAGAAAAAGCATAAAATAATGAAGTTAGAAACAAATATTCTATATGAACGACTATAACCCTTACCTTTTCTATGAGATCACATGACGCACACCTTCTGTCAAAAATTGATTCCAATTACCACGGAGCTATTCAATTTTGTTTTAATTTTCTTATTTCACGTAAAAATGTTGGCTGGCAACCGCCTAACAATATATTATATGTCATTATGTGCATATTGAATTGTTACTAATTGTCGTGTATTATAATCTGTTTTGGTCTATATCTTAAGAACCATTTAACATATTTTCACGAAATAAAGCTCAAACTCGAGTACCAGCACTTCTCTCATAGCGGTCGCAAACCCAAATCCCTATGGCTGAAAAAAAGTACGTTATCATGTACCATGTTTGTTACTACTTTATTCTTTTTTTCAAAATAACGCATATTTCACTGCATTTCCCTACACTGACACACCACTAGGTTGCTTGCATATGACACCCGAGGATCACATATGCGTATTTTTACGTAACACAAAGAGAAACTACCTAATTCCTTCAAACTTATATATTTTTCTGAAATCGAAGTGTTATCTTGTCTTCTGCAACGGGTTATTTTGATGCACCCTGTATATATATTTTCAATGTTAGAACAAAAAAAATGTTTTCATATTCTACACATCAGGATAGGTACGAAAGGCACAAATTAGCAGAAAAAGCATAAAATAATGAAGTTAGAAACAAATATTCTATATGAACGACTATAACCCTTACCTTTTCTATGAGATCACATGACGCACACCTTCTGTCAAAAATTGATTCCAATTACCACGGAGCTATTCAATTTTGTTTTAATTTTCTTATTTCACGTAAAAATGTTGGCTGGCAACCGCCTAACAATATATTATATGTCATTATGTGCATATTGAATTGTTACTAATTGTCGTGTATTATAATCTGTTTTGGTCTATATCTTAAGAACCATTTAACATATTTTCACGAAATAAAGCTCAAACTCGAGTACCAGCACTTCTCTCATAGAGGACGTAAACCCGGGTACCTATGGCTGAAAAAAGGTATTTTATCCTGTACCATGTTTGTTACTACTTTATTCTTTTTTTCAAAATAACGCATATTTCACTGCATTTCCCTACACTGACACACCACTAGGTTGCTTGCATATGACACCCGAGGATCACATATGCGTATTTTTACGTAACACAAAGAGAAACTACCTAATTCTATCAAACTTATATATTTTTCTGAAATCGAAGTGTTATCTTGTCTTCTGCAAAGGGTTATTTTGATGCACCCTGTATATATATTTTCAATGTTAAAACAAAAAAAAATGTTTTCATATTCTACACATCAGGATAGGTACGAAAGGCACAAATTAGCAGAAAAAGCATAAAATAATGAAGTTAGAAACAAATATTCTATATGAACGACTATAACCCTTACCTTTTCTATGAGATCACATGACGCACACCTTGTCAAAAATTGATTCCAATTACCACGGAGCTATTCAATTTTGTTTTAATTTTCTTATTTCACGTAAAAATGTTGGCTGGCAACCGCCTAACAATATATTATATGTCATTATGTGCATATTGAATTGTTACTAATTGTCGTGTATTATAATCTGTTTTGGTCTATATCTTAAGAACCATTTAACATATTTTCACGAAATAAAGCTCAAACTCGAGTACCAGCACTTCTCCCATAGAGGACGTAAACCCGGGTCCCTATGGCTGAAAAAAAGTACCTTATCCTGTACCATGTTTGTTACTACTTTATTCTTTTTTTCAAAATAACGCATATTTCACTGCATTTCCCTACACTGACACACCACTAGGTTGCTTGCATATGACACCCGAGGATCACATATGCGTATTTTTACGTAACACAAAGAGAAACTACCTAATTCTATCAAACTTATATATTTTTCTGAAATCGAAGTGTTATTTTGTCTTCTGCAGCGCTATATTTTGATGCACCCTGTATATATATTTTCGATGTCAGAACAAAATATGTTGTTTTCATATTCTACACATCAGGACATGTACGAAAAGCACAAATTAGCAGAATAAAAATAAAATAATGAAGTTATAAACATATATTCTACATGAACGACTTTAACCCTTACCTTTTCAATGAGATCACATGACGCACACCTTCTGTCAAAAATTGATTCCAATTACCACGGACCTATTGAATTTTGTTTTAATTTTCTTATTTCACGTAAAAATGTTGGCTGGCAACCGCCTAACAATATATTATATGTCATTATGTGCATATTGAATTGTTACTAATTGTCGTGTATTATAATCTGTTTTGGTCTATATCTTAAGAACCATTTAACATATTTTCACGAAATAAAGTTCAAACTCGAGTACCAGCACTTCTCTCATAGCGGTCGCAAACCCGGGTCCCCTGGCTGAAAAAAAGTACGTTATCCTGTACCATGTTTGTTACTACTTTATTCTTTTTTTCAAAATAACGCATATTTCACTGCATTTCCCTACACTGACACACCACTAGGTTGCTTGCATATGACACCCGAGGATCACATATGCGTATTTTTACGTAACACAAAGAGAAACTACCTAATTCTATCAAACTTATATATTTTTCTGAAATCGAAGTGTTATTTTGTCTTCTGCAGCGCTATATTTTGATGCACCCTGTATATATATTTTCGATGTCAGAACAAAATATGTTGTTTTCATATTCTACACATCAGGACATGTACGAAAAGCACAAATTAGCAGAATAAAAATAAAATAATGAAGTTAGAAACATATATTCTACATGAAAGACTTTAACCCTTACCTTTTCAATGAGATCACATGACGCACACCTTCTGTCAAAAATTGATTCCAATTACCACGGAGCTATTCAATTTTGTTTTAATTTTCTTATTTCACGTAAAAATGTTGGCTGGCAACCGCCTAACAATATATTATATGTCATTATGTGCATATTGAATTGTTACTAATTGTCGTGTATTATAATATGTTTTGGTCTATATCTTAAGAACCATTTAACATATTTTCACGAAATAAAGCTCAAACTCGAGTACCAGCACTTCTCTCATAGCGGTCGCAAACCCAAATCCCTATGGCTGAAAAAAAGTACGTTATCCTGTACCATGTTTGTTACTACTTTATTGTTTTTTTCAAAATAACGCATATTTCACTGCATTTCCCTACACTGACACACCACTAGGTTGCTTGCATATGACACCCGAGGATCACATATGCGTATTTTTACGTAACACAAAGAGAAACTACCTAATTCCTTCAAACTTATATATTTTTCTGAAATCGAAGTGTTATCTTGTCTTCTGCAACGGGTTATTTTGATGCACCCTGTATATATATTTTCAATGTTAGAACAAAAAAAATGTTTTCATATTCTACACATCAGGATAGGTACGAAAGGCACAAATTAGCAGAAAAAGCATAAAATAATGAAGTTAGAAACAAATATTCTATATGAACGACTATAACCCTTACCTTTTCTATGAGATCACATGACGCACACCTTCTGTCAAAAATTGATTCCAATTACCACGGAGCTATTCAATTTTGTTTTAATTTTCTTATTTCACGTAAAAATGTTGGCTGGCAACCGCCTAACAATATATTATATGTCATTATGTGCATATTGAATTGTTACTAATTGTCGTGTATTATAATCTGTTTTGGTCTATATCTTAAGAACCATTTAACATATTTTCACGAAATAAAGCTCAAACTCGAGTACCAGCACTTCTCTCATAGAGGACGTAAACCCGGGTACCTATGGCTGAAAAAAGGTATTTTATCCTGTACCATGTTTGTTACTACTTTATTCTTTTTTTCAAAATAACGCATATTTCACTGCATTTCCCTACACTGACACACCACTAGGTTGCTTGCATATGACACCCGAGGATCACATATGCGTATTTTTACGTAACACAAAGAGAAACTACCTAATTCTATCAAACTTATATATTTTTCTGAAATCGAAGTGTTATCTTGTCTTCTGCAAAGGGTTATTTTGATGCACCCTGTATATATATTTTCAATGTTAAAACAAAAAAAAATGTTTTCATATTCTACACATCAGGATAGGTACGAAAGGCACAAATTAGCAGAAAAAGCATAAAATAATGAAGTTAGAAACAAATATTCTATATGAACGACTATAACCCTTACCTTTTCTATGAGATCACATGACGCACACCTTGTCAAAAATTGATTCCAATTACCACGGAGCTATTCAATTTTGTTTTAATTTTCTTATTTCACGTAAAAATGTTGGCTGGCAACCGCCTAACAATATATTATATGTCATTATGTGCATATTGAATTGTTACTAATTGTCGTGTATTATAATCTGTTTTGGTCTATATCTTAAGAACCATTTAACATATTTTCACGAAATAAAGCTCAAACTCGAGTACCAGCACTTCTCCCATAGAGGACGTAAACCCGGGTCCCTATGGCTGAAAAAAGGTACCTTATCCTGTACCATGTTTGTTACTACTTTATTCTTTTTTTCAAAATAACGCATATTTCACTTCATTTCCAAACACTGACACACCACTAGGTTGCTTGCATATGACACCCGAGGATCACATATGCGTATTTTTACGTAACACAAAGAGAAACTACCTAATTCTATCAAACTTATATATTTTTCTGAAATCGAAGTGTTATTTTGTCTTCTGCAGCGCTATATTTTGATGCACCCTGTATATATATTTTCGATGTCAGAACAAAATATGTTGTTTTCATATTCTACACATCAGGACATGTACGAAAAGCACAAATTAGCAGAATAAAAATAAAATAATGAAGTTATAAACATATATTCTACATGAACGACTTTAACCCTTACCTTTTCAATGAGATCACATGACGCACACCTTCTGTCAAAAATTGATTCCAATTACCACGGACCTATTGAATTTTGTTTTAATTTTCTTATTTCACGTAAAAATGTTGGCTGGCAACCGCCTAACAATATATTATATGTCATTATGTGCATATTGAATTGTTACTAATTGTCGTGTATTATAATATGTTTTGGTCTATATCTTAAGAACCATTTAACATATTTTCACGAAATAAAGCTCAAACTCGAGTACCAGCACTTCTCTCATAGCGGTCGCAAACCCAAATCCCTATGGCTGAAAAAAAGTACGTTATCCTGTACCATGTTTGTTACTACTTTATTCTTTTTTTCAAAATAACGCATATTTCACTGCATTTCCCTACACTGACACACCACTAGGTTGCTTGCATATGACACCCGAGGATCACATATGCGTATTTTTACGTAACACAAAGAGAAACTACCTAATTCCTTCAAACTTATATATTTTTCTGAAATCGAAGTGTTATCTTGTCTTCTGCAACGGGTTATTTTGATGCACCCTGTATATATATTTTCAATGTTAGAACAAAAAAAATGTTTTCATATTCTACACATCAGGATAGGTACGAAAGGCACAAATTAGCAGAAAAAGCATAAAATAATGAAGTTAGAAACAAATATTCTATATGAACGACTATAACCCTTACCTTTTCTATGAGATCACATGACGCACACCTTCTGTCAAAAATTGATTCCAATTACCACGGAGCTATTCAATTTTGTTTTAATTTTCTTATTTCACGTAAAAATGTTGGCTGGCAACCGCCTAACAATATATTATATGTCATTATGTGCATATTGAATTGTTACTAATTGTCGTGTATTATAATCTGTTTTGGTCTATATCTTAAGAACCATTTAACATATTTTCACGAAATAAAGCTCAAACTCGAGTACCAGCACTTCTCTCATAGAGGACGTAAACCCGGGTACCTATGGCTGAAAAAAGGTATTTTATCCTGTACCATGTTTGTTACTACTTTATTCTTTTTTTCAAAATAACGCATATTTCACTGCATTTCCCTACACTGACACACCACTAGGTTGCTTGCATATGACACCCGAGGATCACATATGCGTATTTTTACGTAACACAAAGAGAAACTACCTAATTCTATCAAACTTATATATTTTTCTGAAATCGAAGTGTTATCTTGTCTTCTGCAAAGGGTTATTTTGATGCACCCTGTATATATATTTTCAATGTTAAAACAAAAAAAAATGTTTTCATATTCTACACATCAGGATAGGTACGAAAGGCACAAATTAGCAGAAAAAGCATAAAATAATGAAGTTAGAAACAAATATTCTATATGAACGACTATAACCCTTACCTTTTCTATGAGATCACATGACGCACACCTTGTCAAAAATTGATTCCAATTACCACGGAGCTATTCAATTTTGTTTTAATTTTCTTATTTCACGTAAAAATGTTGGCTGGCAACCGCCTAACAATATATTATATGTCATTATGTGCATATTGAATTGTTACTAATTGTCGTGTATTATAATCTGTTTTGGTCTATATCTTAAGAACCATTTAACATATTTTCACGAAATAAAGCTCAAACTCGAGTACCAGCACTTCTCCCATAGAGGACGTAAACCCGGGTCCCTATGGCTGAAAAAAAGTACCTTATCCTGTACCATGTTTGTTACTACTTTATTCTTTTTTTCAAAATAACGCATATTTCACTGCATTTCCCTACACTGACACACCACTAGGTTGCTTGCATATGACACCCGAGGATCACATATGCGTATTTTTACGTAACACAAAGAGAAACTACCTAATTCTATCAAACTTATATATTTTTCTGAAATCGAAGTGTTATTTTGTCTTCTGCAGCGCTATATTTTGATGCACCCTGTATATATATTTTCGATGTCAGAACAAAATATGTTGTTTTCATATTCTACACATCAGGACATGTACGAAAAGCACAAATTAGCAGAATAAAAATAAAATAATGAAGTTATAAACATATATTCTACATGAACGACTTTAACCCTTACCTTTTCAATGAGATCACATGACGCACACCTTCTGTCAAAAATTGATTCCAATTACCACGGACCTATTGAATTTTGTTTTAATTTTCTTATTTCACGTAAAAATGTTGGCTGGCAACCGCCTAACAATATATTATATGTCATTATGTGCATATTGAATTGTTACTAATTGTCGTGTATTATAATCTGTTTTGGTCTATATCTTAAGAACCATTTAACATATTTTCACGAAATAAAGTTCAAACTCGAGTACCAGCACTTCTCTCATAGCGGTCGCAAACCCGGGTCCCCTGGCTGAAAAAAAGTACGTTATCCTGTACCATGTTTGTTACTACTTTATTCTTTTTTTCAAAATAACGCATATTTCACTGCATTTCCCTACACTGACACACCACTAGGTTGCTTGCATATGACACCCGAGGATCACATATGCGTATTTTTACGTAACACAAAGAGAAACTACCTAATTCTATCAAACTTATATATTTTTCTGAAATCGAAGTGTTATTTTGTCTTCTGCAGCGCTATATTTTGATGCACCCTGTATATATATTTTCGATGTCAGAACAAAATATGTTGTTTTCATATTCTACACATCAGGACATGTACGAAAAGCACAAATTAGCAGAATAAAAATAAAATAATGAAGTTAGAAACATATATTCTACATGAAAGACTTTAACCCTTACCTTTTCAATGAGATCACATGACGCACACCTTCTGTCAAAAATTGATTCCAATTACCACGGAGCTATTCAATTTTGTTTTAATTTTCTTATTTCACGTAAAAATGTTGGCTGGCAACCGCCTAACAATATATTATATGTCATTATGTGCATATTGAATTGTTACTAATTGTCGTGTATTATAATCTGTTTTGGTCTATATCTTAAGAACCATTTAACATATTTTCACGAAATAAAGCTCAAACTCGAGTACCAGCACTTCTCTCATAGCGGTCGCAAACCCAAATCCCTATGGCTGAAAAAAAGTACGTTATCCTGTACCATGTTTGTTACTACTTTATTGTTTTTTTCAAAATAACGCATATTTCACTGCATTTCCCTACACTGACACACCACTAGGTTGCTTGCATATGACACCCGAGGATCACATATGCGTATTTTTACGTAACACAAAGAGAAACTACCTAATTCCTTCAAACTTATATATTTTTCTGAAATCGAAGTGTTATCTTGTCTTCTGCAACGGGTTATTTTGATGCACCCTGTATATATATTTTCAATGTTAGAACAAAAAAAATGTTTTCATATTCTACACATCAGGATAGGTACGAAAGGCACAAATTAGCAGAAAAAGCATAAAATAATGAAGTTAGAAACAAATATTCTATATGAACGACTATAACCCTTACCTTTTCTATGAGATCACATGACGCACACCTTCTGTCAAAAATTGATTCCAATTACCACGGAGCTATTCAATTTTGTTTTAATTTTCTTATTTCACGTAAAAATGTTGGCTGGCAACCGCCTAACAATATATTATATGTCATTATGTGCATATTGAATTGTTACTAATTGTCGTGTATTATAATCTGTTTTGGTCTATATCTTAAGAACCATTTAACATATTTTCACGAAATAAAGCTCAAACTCGAGTACCAGCACTTCTCTCATAGAGGACGTAAACCCGGGTACCTATGGCTGAAAAAAGGTATTTTATCCTGTACCATGTTTGTTACTACTTTATTCTTTTTTTCAAAATAACGCATATTTCACTGCATTTCCCTACACTGACACACCACTAGGTTGCTTGCATATGACACCCGAGGATCACATATGCGTATTTTTACGTAACACAAAGAGAAACTACCTAATTCTATCAAACTTATATATTTTTCTGAAATCGAAGTGTTATCTTGTCTTCTGCAAAGGGTTATTTTGATGCACCCTGTATATATATTTTCAATGTTAAAACAAAAAAAAATGTTTTCATATTCTACACATCAGGATAGGTACGAAAGGCACAAATTAGCAGAAAAAGCATAAAATAATGAAGTTAGAAACAAATATTCTATATGAACGACTATAACCCTTACCTTTTCTATGAGATCACATGACGCACACCTTGTCAAAAATTGATTCCAATTACCACGGAGCTATTCAATTTTGTTTTAATTTTCTTATTTCACGTAAAAATGTTGGCTGGCAACCGCCTAACAATATATTATATGTCATTATGTGCATATTGAATTGTTACTAATTGTCGTGTATTATAATCTGTTTTGGTCTATATCTTAAGAACCATTTAACATATTTTCACGAAATAAAGCTCAAACTCGAGTACCAGCACTTCTCCCATAGAGGACGTAAACCCGGGTCCCTATGGCTGAAAAAAGGTACCTTATCCTGTACCATGTTTGTTACTACTTTATTCTTTTTTTCAAAATAACGCATATTTCACTGCATTTCCCTACACTGACACACCACTAGGTTGCTTGCATATGACACCCGAGGATCACATATGCGTATTTTTACGTAACACAAAGAGAAACTACCTAATTCTATCAAACTTATATATTTTTCTGAAATCGAAGTGTTATTTTGTCTTCTGCAGCGCTATATTTTGATGCACCCTGTATATATATTTTCGATGTCAGAACAAAATATGTTGTTTTCATATTCTACACATCAGGACATGTACGAAAAGCACAAATTAGCAGAATAAAAATAAAATAATGAAGTTATAAACATATATTCTACATGAACGACTTTAACCCTTACCTTTTCAATGAGATCACATGACGCACACCTTCTGTCAAAAATTGATTCCAATTACCACGGACCTATTCAATTTTCTTTTAATTTTCTTATTTCACGTAAAAATGTTGGCTGGCAACCGCCTAACAATATATTATATGTCATTATGTGCATATTGAATTGTTACTAATTGTCGTGTATTATAATCTGTTTTGGTCTATATCTTAAGAACCATTTAACATATTTTCACGAAATAAAGCTCAAACTCGAGTACCAGCACTTCTCTCATAGCGGTCGCAAACCCGGGTCCCTATGGCTGAAAAAAAGTACGTTATCCTGTACCATGTTTGTTACTACTTTATTCTTTTTTTCAAAATAACGCATATTTCACTGCATTTCCCTACACTGACACACCACTAGGTTGCTTGCATATGACACCCGAGGATCACATATGCGTATTTTTACGTAACACAAAGAGAAACTACCTAATTCTATCAAACTTATATATTTTTCTGAAATCGAAGTGTTATCTTGTCTTCTGCAACGGGTTATTTTGATGCACCCTGTATATATATTTTCAATGTTAGAACAAAAAAAAATGTTTTCATATTCTACACATCAGGATAGGTACGAAAGGCACAAATTAGCAGAAAAAGCATAAAATAATGAAGTTAGAAACAAATATTCTATATGAACGACTATAACACTTACCTTTTCTATGAGATCACATGACGCACACCTTCTGTCAAAAATTGATTCCAATTACCACGGAGCTATTCAATTTTGTTTTAATTTTCTTATTTCACGTAAAAATGTTGGCTGGCAACCGCCTAACAATATATTATATGTCATTATGTGCATATTGAATTGTTACTAATTGTCGTGTATTATAATCTGTTTTGGTCTATATCTTAAGAACCATTTAACATATTTTCACGAAATAAAGCTCAAACTCGAGTACCAGCACTTCTCTCATAGCGGTCGCAAACCCAAATCCCTATCGCTGAAAAAAAGTACGTTATCCTGTACCATGTTTGTTACTACTTTATTCTTTTTTTCAAAATAACGCATATTTCACTGCATTTCCCTACACTGACACACCACTAGGTTGCTTGCATATGACACCCGAGGATCACATATGCGTATTTTTACGTAACACAAAGAGAAACTACCTAATTCCTTCAAACTTATATATTTTTCTGAAATCGAAGTGTTATCTTGTCTTCTGCAACGGGTTATTTTGATGCACCCTGTATATATATTTTCAATGTTAGAACAAAAAAAATGTTTTCATATTCTACACATCAGGATAGGTACGAAAGGCACAAATTAGCAGAAAAAGCATAAAATAATGAAGTTAGAAACAAATATTCTATATGAACGACTATAACCCTTACCTTTTCTATGAGATCACATGACGCACACCTTCTGTCAAAAATTGATTCCAATTACCACGGAGCTATTCAATTTTGTTTTAATTTTCTTATTTCACGTAAAAATGTTGGCTGGCAACCGCCTAACAATATATTATATGTCATTATGTGCATATTGAATTGTTACTAATTGTCGTGTATTATAATCTGTTTTGGTCTATATCTTAAGAACCATTTAACATATTTTCACGAAATAAAGCTCAAACTCGAGTACCAGCACTTCTCTCATAGAGGACGTAAACCCGGGTACCTATGGCTGAAAAAAGGTATTTTATCCTGTACCATGTTTGTTACTACTTTATTCTTTTTTTCAAAATAACGCATATTTCACTGCATTTCCCTACACTGACACACCACTAGGTTGCTTGCATATGACACCCGAGGATCACATATGCGTATTTTTACGTAACACAAAGAGAAACTACCTAATTCTATCAAACTTATATATTTTTCTGAAATCGAAGTGTTATCTTGTCTTCTGCAAAGGGTTATTTTGATGCACCCTGTATATATATTTTCAATGTTAAAACAAAAAAAAATGTTTTCATATTCTACACATCAGGATAGGTACGAAAGGCACAAATTAGCAGAAAAAGCATAAAATAATGAAGTTAGAAACAAATATTCTATATGAACGACTATAACCCTTACCTTTTCTATGAGATCGCATGACGCACACCTTGTCAAAAATTGATTCCAATTACCACGGAGCTATTCAATTTTGTTTTAATTTTCTTATTTCACGTAAAAATGTTGGCTGGCAACCGCCTAACAATATATTATATGTCATTATGTGCATATTGAATTGTTACTAATTGTCGTGTATTATAATCTGTTTTGGTCTATATCTTAAGAACCATTTAACATATTTTCACGAAATAAAGCTCAAACTCGAGTACCAGCACTTCTCCCATAGAGGACGTAAACCCGGGTCCCTATGGCTGAAAAAAGGTACCTTATCCTGTACCATGTTTGTTACTACTTTATTCTTTTTTTCAAAATAACGCATATTTCACTGCATTTCCCTACACTGACACACCACTAGGTTGCTTGCATATGACACCCGAGGATCACATATGCGTATTTTTACGTAACACAAAGAGAAACTACCTAATTCTATCAAACTTATATATTTTTCTGAAATCGAAGTGTTATTTTGTCTTCTGCAGCGCTATATTTTGATGCACCCTGTATATATATTTTCGATGTCAGAACAAAATATGTTGTTTTCATATTCTACACATCAGGACATGTACGAAAAGCACAAATTAGCAGAATAAAAATAAAATAATGAAGTTATAAACATATATTCTCATGAACGACTTTAACCCTTACCTTTTCAATGAGATCACATGACGCACACCTTCTGTCAAAAATTGATTCCAATTACCACGGAGCTATTCAATTTTGTTTTAATTTTCTTATTTCACGTAAAAATGTTGGCTGGCAACCGCCTAACAATATATTATATGTCATTATGTGCATATTGAATTGTTACTAATTGTCGTGTATTATAATCTGTTTTGGTCTATATCTTAAGAACCATTTAACATATTTTCACGAAATAAAGCTCAAACTCGAGTACCAGCACTTCTCTCATAGCGGTCGCAAACCCGGGTCCCCTGGCTGAAAAAAAGTACGTTATCCTGTACCATGTTTGTTACTACTTTATTCTTTTTTTCAAAATAACGCATATTTCACTGCATTTCCCTACACTGACACACCACTAGGTTGCTTGCATATGACACCCGAGGATCACATATGCGTATTTTTACGTAACACAAAGAGAAACTACCTAATTCTATCAAACTTATATATTTTTCTGAAATCGAAGTGTTATTTTGTCTTCTGCAGCGCTATATTTTGATGCACCCTGTATATATATTTTCGATGTCAGAACAAAATATGTTGTTTTCATATTCTACACATCAGGACATGTACGAAAAGCACAAATTAGCAGAATAAAAATAAAATAATGAAGTTAGAAACATATATTCTACATGAAAGACTTTAACCCTTACCTTTTCAATGAGATCACATGACGCACACCTTCTGTCAAAAATTGATTCCAATTACCACGGAGCTATTCAATTTTGTTTTAATTTTCTTATTTCACGTAAAAATGTTGGCTGGCAACCGCCTAACAATATATTATATGTCATTATGTGCATATTGAATTGTTACTAATTGTCGTGTATTATAATCTGTTTTGGTCTATATCTTAAGAACCATTTAACATATTTTCACGAAATAAAGCTCAAACTCGAGTACCAGCACTTCTCTCATAGCGGTCGCAAACCCGGGTCCCTATGGCTGAAAAAAAGTACGTTATCCTGTACCATGTTTGTTACTACTTTATTCTTTTTTTCAAAATAACGCATATTTCACTGCATTTCCCTACACTGACACACCACTAGGTTGCTTGCATATGACACCCGAGGATCACATATGCGTATTTTTACGTAACACAAAGAGAAACTACCTAATTCTATCAAACTTATATATTTTTCTGAAATCGAAGTGTTATCTTGTCTTCTGCAACGGGTTATTTTGATGCACCCTGTATATATATTTTCAATGTTAGAACAAAAAAAATGTTTTCATATTCTACACATCAGGATAGGTACGAAAGGCACAAATTAGCAGAAAAAGCATAAAATAATGAAGTTAGAAACAAATATTCTATATGAACGACTATAACCCTTACCTTTTCTATGAGATCACATGACGCACACCTTCTGTCAAAAATTGATTCCAATTACCACGGAGCTATTCAATTTTGTTTTAATTTTCTTATTTCACGTAAAAATGTTGGCTGGCAACCGCCTAACAATATATTATATGTCATTATGTGCCAATTGAATTGTTACTAATTGTCGTGTATTATAATCTGTTTTGGTCTATATCTTAAGAACCATTTAACATATTTTCACGAAATAAAGCTCAAACTCGAGTACCAGCACTTCTCTCATAGAGGACGTAAACCCGGGTACCTATGGCTGAAAAAAGGTACCTTATCCTGTACCATGTTTGTTACTACTTTATTCTTTTTTTCAAAATAACGCATATTTCACTGCATTTCCCTACACTGACACACCACTAGGTTGCTTGCATATGACACCCGAGGATCACATATGCGTATTTTTACGTAACACAAAGAGAAACTACCTAATTCTATCAAACTTATATATTTTTCTGAAATCGAAGTGTTATCTTGTCTTCTGCAACGGGTTATTTTGATGCACCCTGTATATATATTTTCAATGTTAGAACAAAAAAAATGTTTTCATATTCTACACATCAGGATAGGTACGAAAGGCACAAATTAGCAGAAAAAGCATAAAATAATGAAGTTAGAAACAAATATTCTATATGAACGACTATAACCCTTACCTTTTCTATGAGATCACATGACGCACACCTTCTGTCAAAAATTGATTCCAATTACCACGGAGCTATTCAATTTTGTTTTAATTTTCTTATTTCACGTAAAAATGTTGGCTGGCAACCGCCTAACAATATATTATATGTCATTATGTGCATATTGAATTGTTACTAATTGTCGTGTATTATAATCTGTTTTGGTCTATATCTTAAGAACCATTTAACATATTTTCACGAAATAAAGCTCAAACTCGAGTACCAGCACTTCTCCCATAGAGGACGTAAACCCGGGTCCCTATGGCTGAAAAAAGGTACCTTATCCTGTACCATGTTTGTTACTACTTTATTCTTTTTTTCAAAATAACGCATATTTCACTGCATTTCCCTACACTGACACACCACTAGGTTGCTTGCATATGACACCCGAGGATCACATATGCGTATTTTTACGTAACACAAAGAGAAACTACCTAATTCTATCAAACTTATATATTTTTCTGAAATCGAAGTGTTATTTTGTCTTCTGCAGCGCTATATTTTGATGCACCCTGTATATATATTTTCGATGTCAGAACAAAATATGTTGTTTTCATATTCTACACATCAGGACATGTACGAAAAGCACAAATTAGCAGAATAAAAATAAAATAATGAAGTTATAAACATATATTCTACATGAACGACTTTAACCCTTACCTTTTCAATGAGATCACATGACGCTCACCTTCTGTCAAAAATTGATTCGAATTACCACGGACCTATTCAATTTTGTTTTAATTTTCTTATTTCACGTAAAAATGTTGGCTGGCAACCGCCTAACAATATATTATATGTCATTATGTGCATATTGAATTGTTACTAATTGTCGTGTATTATAATCTGTTTTGGTCTATATCTTAAGAACCATTTAACATATTTTCACGAAATAAAGCTCAAACTCGAGTACCAGCACTTCTCTCATAGCGGTCGCAAACCCGGGTCCCCTGGCTGAAAAAAAGTACGTTATCCTGTACCATGTTTGTTACTACTTTATTCTTTTTTTCAAAATAACGCATATTTCACTGCATTTCCCTACACTGACACACCACTAGGTTGCTTGCATATGACACCCGAGGATCACATATGCGTATTTTTACGTAACACAAAGAGAAACTACCTAATTCTATCAAACTTATATATTTTTCTGAAATCGAAGTGTTATCTTGTCTTCTGCAAAGGGTTATTTTGATGCACCCTGTATATATATTTTCAATGTTAGAACAAAAAAAAATGTTTTCATATTCTACACATCAGGATAGGTACGAAAGGCACAAATTAGCAGAAAAAGCATAAAATAATGAAGTTAGAAACAAATATTCTATATGAACGACTATAACCCTTACCTTTTCTATGAGATCACATGACGCACACCTTCTGTCAAAAATTGATTCCAATTACCACGGAGCTATTCAATTTTGTTTTAATTTTCTTATTTCACGTAAAAATGTTGGCTGGCAACCGCCTAACAATATATTATATGTCATTATGTGCATATTGAATTGTTACTAATTGTCGTGTATTATAATCTGTTTTGGTCTATATCTTAAAAACCATTTAACATATTTTCACGAAATAAAGCTCAAACTCGAGTACCAGCACTTCTCCCATAGAGGACGTAAACCCGGGTCCCTATGGCTGAAAAAAGGTACCTTATCCTGTACCATGTTTGTTACTACTTTATTCTTTTTTTCAAAATAACGCATATTTCACTGCATTTCCCTACACTGACACACCACTAGGTTGCTTGCATATGACACCCGAGGATCACATATGCGTATTTTTACGTAACACAAAGAGAAACTACCTAATTCTATCAAACTTATATATTTTTCTGAAATCGAAGTGTTATTTTGTCTTCTGCAGCGCTATATTTTGATGCACCCTGTATATATATTTTCGATGTCAGAACAAAATATGTTGTTTTCATATTCTACACATCAGGACATGTACGAAAAGCACAAATTAGCAGAATAAAAATAAAATAATGAAGTTATAAACATATATTCTACATGAACGACTTTAACCCTTACCTTTTCAATGAGATCACATGACGCACACCTTCTGTCAAAAATTGATTCCAATTACCACGGACCTATTCAATTTTGTTTTAATTTTCTTATTTCACGTAAAAATGTTGGCTGGCAACCGCCTAACAATATATTATATGTCATTATGTGCATATTGAATTGTTACTAATTGTCGTGTATTATAATCTGTTTTGGTCTATATCTTAAGAACCATTTAACATATTTTCACGAAATAAAGCTCAAACTCGAGTACCAGCACTTCTCTCATAGCGGTCGCAAACCCGGGTCCCCTGGCTGAAAAAAAGTACGTTATCCTGTACCATGTTTGTTACTACTTTATTCTTTTTTTCAAAATAACGCATATTTCACTGCATTTCCCTACACTGACACACCACTAGGTTGCTTGCATATGACACCCGAGGATCACATATGCGTATTTTTACGTAACACAAAGAGAAACTACCTAATTCTATCAAACTTATATATTTTTCTGAAATCGAAGTGTTATTTTGTCTTCTGCAGCGCTATATTTTGATGCACCCTGTATATATATTTTCGATGTCAGAACAAAATATGTTGTTTTCATATTCTACACATCAGGACATGTACGAAAAGCACAAATTAGCAGAATAAAAATAAAATAATGAAGTTATAAACATATATTCTACATGAACGACTTTAACCCTTACCTTTTCAATGAGATCACATGACGCTCACCTTCTGTCAAAAATTGATTCGAATTACCACGGACCTATTCAATTTTGTTTTAATTTTCTTATTTCACGTAAAAATGTTGGCTGGCAACCGCCTAACAATATATTATATGTCATTATGTGCATATTGAATTGTTACTAATTGTCGTGTATTATAATCTGTTTTGGTCTATATCTTAAAAACCATTTAACATATTTTCACGAAATAAAGCTCAAACTCGAGTACCAGCACTTCTCCCATAGAGGACGTAAACCCGGGTCCCTATGGCTGAAAAAAGGTACCTTATCCTGTACCATGTTTGTTACTACTTTATTCTTTTTTTCAAAATAACGCATATTTCACTGCATTTCCCTACACTGACACACCACTAGGTTGCTTGCATATGACACCCGAGGATCACATATGCGTATTTTTACGTAACACAAAGAGAAACTACCTAATTCTATCAAACTTATATATTTTTCTGAAATCGAAGTGTTATTTTGTCTTCTGCAGCGCTATATTTTGATGCACCCTGTATATATATTTTCGATGTCAGAACAAAATATGTTGTTTTCATATTCTACACATCAGGACATGTACGAAAAGCACAAATTAGCAGAATAAAAATAAAATAATGAAGTTATAAACATATATTCTACATGAACGACTTTAACCCTTACCTTTTCAATGAGATCACATGACGCACACCTTCTGTCAAAAATTGATTCCAATTACCACGGACCTATTCAATTTTGTTTTAATTTTCTTATTTCACGTAAAAATGTTGGCTGGCAACCGCCTAACAATATATTATATGTCATTATGTGCATATTGAATTGTTACTAATTGTCGTGTATTATAATCTGTTTTGGTCTATATCTTAAGAACCATTTAACATATTTTCACGAAATAAAGCTCAAACTCGAGTACCAGCACTTCTCTCATAGCGGTCGCAAACCCGGGTCCCCTGGCTGAAAAAAAGTACGTTATCCTGTACCATGTTTGTTACTACTTTATTCTTTTTTTCAAAATAACGCATATTTCACTGCATTTCCCTACACTGACACACCACTAGGTTGCTTGCATATGACACCCGAGGATCACATATGCGTATTTTTACGTAACACAAAGAGAAACTACCTAATTCTATCAAACTTATATATTTTTCTGAAATCGAAGTGTTATTTTGTCTTCTGCAGCGCTATATTTTGATGCACCCTGTATATATATTTTCGATGTCAGAACAAAATATGTTGTTTTCATATTCTACACATCAGGACATGTACGAAAAGCACAAATTAGCAGAATAAAAATAAAATAATGAAGTTATAAACATATATTCTACATGAACGACTTTAACCCTTACCTTTTCAATGAGATCACATGACGCTCACCTTCTGTCAAAAATTGATTCGAATTACCACGGACCTATTCAATTTTGTTTTAATTTTCTTATTTCACGTAAAAATGTTGGCTGGCAACCGCCTAACAATATATTATATGTCATTATGTGCATATTGAATTGTTACTAATTGTCGTGTATTATAATCTGTTTTGGTCTATATCTTAAGAACCATTTAACATATTTTCACGAAATAAAGCTCAAACTCGAGTACCAGCACTTCTCTCATAGCGGTCGCAAACCCGGGTCCCCTGGCTGAAAAAAAGTACGTTATCCTGTACCATGTTTGTTACTACTTTATTCTTTTTTTCAAAATAACGCATATTTCACTGCATTTCCCTACACTGACACACCACTAGGTTGCTTGCATATGACACCCGAGGATCACATATGCGTATTTTTACGTAACACAAAGAGAAACTACCTAATTCTATCAAACTTATATATTTTTCTGAAATCGAAGTGTTATCTTGTCTTCTGCAAAGGGTTATTTTGATGCACCCTGTATATATATTTTCAATGTTAGAACAAAAAAAAATGTTTTCATATTCTACACATCAGGATAGGTACGAAAGGCACAAATTAGCAGAAAAAGCATAAAATAATGAAGTTAGAAACAAATATTCTATATGAACGACTATAACCCTTACCTTTTCTATGAGATCACATGACGCACACCTTCTGTCAAAAATTGATTCCAATTACCACGGAGCTATTCAATTTTGTTTTAATTTTCTTATTTCACGTAAAAATGTTGGCTGGCAACCGCCTAACAATATATTATATGTCATTATGTGCATATTGAATTGTTACTAATTGTCGTGTATTATAATCTGTTTTGGTCTATATCTTAAAAACCATTTAACATATTTTCACGAAATAAAGCTCAAACTCGAGTACCAGCACTTCTCCCATAGAGGACGTAAACCCGGGTCCCTATGGCTGAAAAAAGGTACCTTATCCTGTACCATGTTTGTTACTACTTTATTCTTTTTTTCAAAATAACGCATATTTCACTGCATTTCCCTACACTGACACACCACTAGGTTGCTTGCATATGACACCCGAGGATCACATATGCGTATTTTTACGTAACACAAAGAGAAACTACCTAATTCTATCAAACTTATATATTTTTCTGAAATCGAAGTGTTATTTTGTCTTCTGCAGCGCTATATTTTGATGCACCCTGTATATATATTTTCGATGTCAGAACAAAATATGTTGTTTTCATATTCTACACATCAGGACATGTACGAAAAGCACAAATTAGCAGAATAAAAATAAAATAATGAAGTTATAAACATATATTCTACATGAACGACTTTAACCCTTACCTTTTCAATGAGATCACATGACGCACACCTTCTGTCAAAAATTGATTCCAATTACCACGGACCTATTCAATTTTGTTTTAATTTTCTTATTTCACGTAAAAATGTTGGCTGGCAACCGCCTAACAATATATTATATGTCATTATGTGCATATTGAATTGTTACTAATTGTCGTGTATTATAATCTGTTTTGGTCTATATCTTAAGAACCATTTAACATATTTTCACGAAATAAAGCTCAAACTCGAGTACCAGCACTTCTCTCATAGCGGTCGCAAACCCGGGTCCCCTGGCTGAAAAAAAGTACGTTATCCTGTACCATGTTTGTTACTACTTTATTCTTTTTTTCAAAATAACGCATATTTCACTGCATTTCCCTACACTGACACACCACTAGGTTGCTTGCATATGACACCCGAGGATCACATATGCGTATTTTTACGTAACACAAAGAGAAACTACCTAATTCTATCAAACTTATATATTTTTCTGAAATCGAAGTGTTATTTTGTCTTCTGCAGCGCTATATTTTGATGCACCCTGTATATATATTTTCGATGTCAGAACAAAATATGTTGTTTTCATATTCTACACATCAGGACATGTACGAAAAGCACAAATTAGCAGAATAAAAATAAAATAATGAAGTTAGAAACATATATTCTACATGAAAGACTTTAACCCTTACCTTTTCAATGAGATCACATGACGCACACCTTCTGTCTAAAATTGATTCCAATTACCACGGAGCTATTCAATTTTGTTTTAATTTTCTTATTTCACGTAAAAATGTTGGCTGGCAACCGCCTAACAATATATTATATGTCATTATGTGCATATTGAATTGTTACTAATTGTCGTGTATTATAATCTGTTTTGGTCTATATCTTAAGAACCATTTAACATATTTTCACGAAATCAAGCTCAAACTCGAGTACCAGCATTTCTCTCATAGCGGTCGCAAACCCGGGTCCCTATGGCTGAAAAAAAGTACGTTATCCTGTACCATGTTTGTTACTACTTTATTCTTTTTTTCAAAATAACGCATATTTCACTGCATTTCCCTACACTGACACACCACTAGGTTGCTTGCATATGACACCCGAGGATCACATATGCGTATTTTTACGTAACACAAAGAGAAACTACCTAATTCTATCAAACTTATATATTTTTCTGAAATCGAAGTGTTATCTTGTCTTCTGCAACGGGTTATTTTGATGCACCCTGTATATATATTTTCAATGTTAGAACAAAAAAAATGTTTTCATATTCTACACATCAGGATAGGTACGAAAGGCACAAATTAGCAGAAAAAGCATAAAATAATGAAGTTAGAAACAAATATTCTATATGAACGACTATAACCCTTACCTTTTCTATGAGATCACATGACGCACACCTTCTGTCAAAAATTGATTCCAATTACCACGGAGCTATTCAATTTTGTTTTAATTTTCTTATTTCACGTAAAAATGTTGGCTGGCAACCGCCTAACAATATATTATATGTCATTATGTGCCAATTGAATTGTTACTAATTGTCGTGTATTATAATCTGTTTTGGTCTATATCTTAAGAACCATTTAACATATTTTCACGAAATAAAGCTCAAACTCGAGTACCAGCACTTCTCTCATAGAGGACGTAAACCCGGGTACCTATGGCTGAAAAAAGGTACCTTATCCTGTACCATGTTTGTTACTACTTTATTCTTTTTTTCAAAATAACGCATATTTCACTGCATTTCCCTACATTGACACACCACTAGGTTGCTTGCATATGACACCCGAGGATCACATATGCGTATTTTTACGTAACACAAAGAGAAACTACCTAATTCTATCAAACTTATATATTTTTCTGAAATCGAAGTGTTATCTTGTCTTCTGCAACGGGTTATTTTGATGCACCCTGTATATATATTTTCAATGTTAGAACAAAAAAAAAATGTTTTCATATTCTACACATCAGGATAGGTACGAAAGGCACAAATTAGCAGAAAAAGCATAAAATAATGAAGTTAGAAACAAATATTCTATATGAACGACTATAACCCTTACCTTTTCTATGAGATCACATGACGCACACCTTCTGTCAAAAATTGATTCCCATTACCACGGAGCTATTCAATTTTGTTTTAATTTTCTTATTTCACGTAAAAATGTTGGCTGGCAACCGCCTAACAATATATTATATGTCATTATGTGCATATTGAATTGTTACTAATTTTCGTGTATTATAATCTGTTTTGGTCTATATCTTAAGAACCATTTAACATATTTTCACGAAATAAAGCTCAAACTCGAGCACCAGCACTTATCTCATAGCGGTCGCAAACCCGGGTCCCTATGGCTGAAACAAAGTACCTTATTCTCTACCATGTTTGTTACTACTTTATTCTTTTTTTCAAAATAACGCAAATTTCAATGCATTTCCCTACACTGACACACCACTAGGTTGCTTGCATATGACACCCGGGGATCACATATGCGTATTTTTACGTAACACAAAGAGAAACTACCTAATTCTATCAAACTTATATATTTTTCTGAAATCGAAGTGTTATTTTGTCTTCTGCAGCGCTATATTTTGATGCACCCTGTATATATATTTTCGATGTCAGAACAAAATATGTTGTTTTCATATTCTACACATCAGGATATGTACGAAAAGCACAAATTAGCAGAATAAAAATAAAATAATGAAGTTAGAAACATATATTCTACATGAACGACTTTAACCCTTACCTTTTCAATGAGATCACATGACGTACACCTTCTGTCAAAAATTGATTCCAATTACCACGGAGCTATTCAATTTTGTTTTAATTTTCTTATTTCACGTAAAAATGTTGGCTGGCAACCGCCTAACAATATATTATATGTCATTATGTGCATATTGAATTGTTACTAATTGTCGTGTATTATAATCTGTTTTGGTCTATATCTTAAGAACCATTTAACATATTTTCACGAAATAAAGCTCAAACTCGAGTACCAGCACTTCTCTCATAGCGGTCGCAAACCCGGGTCCCTATGGCTGAAAAAAAGTACCTTATCCTGTACCATGTTTGTTACTACTTTATTCTTTTTTTCAAAATAACGCATATTTCACTGCATTTCCCTACACTGACACACCACTAGGTTGCTTGCATATGACACCCGACGATCACGTATGCGTATTTTTACGTAACACAAAGAGAAACTACCTAATTCTATCAAACTTATATATTTTTCTGAAATCGAAGTGTTATTTTGTCTTCTGCAGCGCTATATTTTGATGCACCCTGTATATATATTTTCGATGTCAGAACAAAATATGTTGTTTTGATATTCTACACATCAGGATAGGTAGGAAAAGCACAAATTAGCAGAATAAAAATAAAATAATGAAGTTAGAAACATATTCTACATGAACGACTTTAACCATTACCTTTTCAATGAGATCACATGACGCACACCTTCTGTCAAAAATTGATTCCAATTACCACGGAGCTATTCAATTTTGTTTTAATTTTCTTATTTCACGTAAAAATGTTGGCTGGCAACCGCCTAACAATATATTATATGTCATTATGTGCATATTGAATTGTTACTAATTTTCGTGTATTATAATCTGTTTTGGTCTATATCTTAAGAACCATTTAACATATTTTCACGAAATAAAGCTCAAACTCGAGCACCAGCACTTATCTCATAGCGGTCGCAAACCCGGGTCCCTATGGCTGAAACAAAGTACCTTATTCTCTACCATGTTTGTTACTACTTTATTCTTTTTTTCAAAATAACGCATATTTCAATGCATTTCCCTACACTGACACACCACTAGGTTGCTTGCATATGACACCCGGGGATCACATATGCGTATTTTTACGTAACACAAAGAGAAACTACCTAATTATATCAAACTTTTAAAATTTTCTGAAATCGAAGTTTTATCTTATCTTCTGCAACGGGTTATTTTGATGCACCCTGTATATATATTTTCAATGTTAGAACAAAAAAAATGTTTTCATATTCTACACATCAGGATAGGTACGAAAGGCACAAATTAGCAGAAAAATCATAAAATAATGAAGTTAGAAACATATATTCTACATGAACAACTATAACCCTTACCTTTTCAATGAGATCACATGACGCTCACCTTCTGTCAAAAATTGATTCCAATTACCACGGAGCTATTCAATTTTGTTTTAATTTTCTTATTTCACGTAAAAATGTTGGCTGGCAACCGCCTAACAATATATTATATGTCATTATGTGCATATTGAATTGTTACTAATTGTCGTGTATTATAATCTGTTTTGGTCTATATCTTAAGAACCATTTAACATATTTTCACGAAATAAAGCTCAAACTCGAGTACCAGCACTTCTCTCATAGAGGACGTAAACCCGGGTACCTATGGCTGAAAAAAGGTACCTTATCCTGTACCATGTTTGTTACTACTTTATTCTTTTTTTCAAAATAACGCATATTTCACTGCATTTCCCTACATTGACACACCACTAGGTTGCTTGCATATGACACCCGAGGATCACATATGCGTATTTTTACGTAACACAAAGAGAAACTACCTAATTCTATCAAACTTATATATTTTTCTGAAATCGAAGTGTTATCTTGTCTTCTGCAACGGGTTATTTTGATGCACCCTGTATATATATTTTCAATGTTAGAACAAAAAAAAATGTTTTCATATTCTACACATCAGGATAGGTACGAAAGGCACAAATTAGCAGAAAAAGCATAAAATAATGAAGTTAGAAACAAATATTCTATATGAACGACTATAACCCTTACCTTTTCTATGAGATCACATGACGCACACCTTCTGTCAAAAATTGATTCCCATTACCACGGAGCTATTCAATTTTGTTTTAATTTTCTTATTTCACGTAAAAATGTTGGCTGGCAACCGCCTAACAATATATTATATGTCATTATGTGCATATTGAATTGTTACTAATTTTCGTGTATTATAATCTGTTTTGGTCTATATCTTAAGAACCATTTAACATATTTTCACGAAATAAAGCTCAAACTCGAGCACCAGCACTTATCTCATAGCGGTCGCAAACCCGGGTCCCTATGGCTGAAACAAAGTACCTTATTCTCTACCATGTTTGTTACTACTTTATTCTTTTTTTCAAAATAACGCAAATTTCAATGCATTTCCCTACACTGACACACCACTAGGTTGCTTGCATATGACACCCGGGGATCACATATGCGTATTTTTACGTAACACAAAGAGAAACTACCTAATTCTATCAAACTTATATATTTTTCTGAAATCGAAGTGTTATTTTGTCTTCTGCAGCGCTATATTTTGATGCACCCTGTATATATATTTTCGATGTCAGAACAAAATATGTTGTTTTCATATTCTACACATCAGGATATGTACGAAAAGCACAAATTAGCAGAATAAAAATAAAATAATGAAGTTAGAAACATATATTCTACATGAACGACTTTAACCCTTACCTTTTCAATGAGATCACATGACGTACACCTTCTGTCAAAAATTGATTCCAATTACCACGGAGCTATTCAATTTTGTTTTAATTTTCTTATTTCACGTAAAAATGTTGGCTGGCAACCGCCTAACAATATATTATATGTCATTATGTGCATATTGAATTGTTACTAATTGTCGTGTATTATAATCTGTTTTGGTCTATATCTTAAGAACCATTTAACATATTTTCACGAAATAAAGCTCAAACTCGAGTACCAGCACTTCTCTCATAGCGGTCGCAAACCCGGGTCCCTATGGCTGAAAAAAAGTACCTTATCCTGTACCATGTTTGTTACTACTTTATTCTTTTTTTCAAAATAACGCATATTTCACTGCATTTCCCTACACTGACACACCACTAGGTTGCTTGCATATGACACCCGACGATCACGTATGCGTATTTTTACGTAACACAAAGAGAAACTACCTAATTCTATCAAACTTATATATTTTTCTGAAATCGAAGTGTTATTTTGTCTTCTGCAGCGCTATATTTTGATGCACCCTGTATATATATTTTCGATGTCAGAACAAAATATGTTGTTTTGATATTCTACACATCAGGATAGGTAGGAAAAGCACAAATTAGCAGAATAAAAATAAAATAATGAAGTTAGAAACATATTCTACATGAACGACTTTAACCATTACCTTTTCAATGAGATCACATGACGCACACCTTCTGTCAAAAATTGATTCCAATTACCACGGAGCTATTCAATTTTGTTTTAATTTTCTTATTTCACGTAAAAATGTTGGCTGGCAACCGCCTAACAATATATTATATGTCATTATGTGCATATTGAATTGTTACTAATTTTCGTGTATTATAATCTGTTTTGGTCTATATCTTAAGAACCATTTAACATATTTTCACGAAATAAAGCTCAAACTCGAGCACCAGCACTTATCTCATAGCGGTCGCAAACCCGGGTCCCTATGGCTGAAACAAAGTACCTTATTCTCTACCATGTTTGTTACTACTTTATTCTTTTTTTCAAAATAACGCATATTTCAATGCATTTCCCTACACTGACACACCACTAGGTTGCTTGCATATGACACCCGGGGATCACATATGCGTATTTTTACGTAACACAAAGAGAAACTACCTAATTATATCAAACTTTTAAAATTTTCTGAAATCGAAGTTTTATCTTATCTTCTGCAACGGGTTATTTTGATGCACCCTGTATATATATTTTCAATGTTAGAACAAAAAAAATGTTTTCATATTCTACACATCAGGATAGGTACGAAAGGCACAAATTAGCAGAAAAATCATAAAATAATGAAGTTAGAAACATATATTCTACATGAACAACTATAACCCTTACCTTTTCAATGAGATCACATGACGCTCACCTTCTGTCAAAAATTGATTCCAATTACCACGGAGCTATTCAATTTTGTTTTAATTTTCTTATTTCACGTAAAAATGTTGGCTGGCAACCGCCTAACAATATATTATATGTCATTATGTGCATATTGAATTGTTACTAATTGTCGTGTATTATAATCTGTTTTGGTCTATATCTTAAGAACCATTTAACATATTTTCACGAAATAAAGCTCAAACTCGAGTACCAGCACTTCTCTCATAGAGGACGTAAACCCGGGTACCTATGGCTGAAAAAAGGTACCTTATCCTGTACAATGTTTGTTACTACTTTATTCTTTTTTTCAAAATAACGCATATTTCACTGCATTTCCCTACATTGACACACCACTAGGTTGCTTGCATATGACACCCGAGGATCACATATGCGTATTTTTACGTAACACAAAGAGAAACTACCTAATTCTATCAAACTTATATATTTTTCTGAAATCGAAGTGTTATCTTGTCTTCTGCAACGGGTTATTTTGATGCACCCTGTATATATATTTTCAATGTTAGAACAAAAAAAAATGTTTTCATATTCTACACATCAGGATAGGTACGAAAGGCACAAATTAGCAGAAAAAGCATAAAATAATGAAGTTAGAAACAAATATTCTATATGAACGACTATAACCCTTACCTTTTCTATGAGATCACATGACGCACACCTTCTGTCAAAAATTGATTCCCATTACCACGGAGCTATTCAATTTTGTTTTAATTTTCTTATTTCACGTAAAAATGTTGGCTGGCAACCGCCTAACAATATATTATATGTCATTATGTGCATATTGAATTGTTACTAATTTTCGTGTATTATAATCTGTTTTGGTCTATATCTTAAGAACCATTTAACATATTTTCACGAAATAAAGCTCAAACTCGAGCACCAGCACTTATCTCATAGCGGTCGCAAACCCGGGTCCCTATGGCTGAAACAAAGTACCTTATTCTCTACCATGTTTGTTACTACTTTATTCTTTTTTTCAAAATAACGCAAATTTCAATGCATTTCCCTACACTGACACACCACTAGGTTGCTTGCATATGACACCCGGGGATCACATATGCGTATTTTTACGTAACACAAAGAGAAACTACCTAATTCTATCAAACTTATATATTTTTCTGAAATCGAAGTGTTATTTTGTCTTCTGCAGCGCTATATTTTGATGCACCCTGTATATATATTTTCGATGTCAGAACAAAATATGTTGTTTTCATATTCTACACATCAGGATATGTACGAAAAGCACAAATTAGCAGAATAAAAATAAAATAATGAAGTTAGAAACATATATTCTACATGAACGACTTTAACCCTTACCTTTTCAATGAGATCACATGACGCACACCTTCTGTCAAAAATTGATTCCAATTACCACGGAGCTATTCAATTTTGTTTTAATTTTCTTATTTCACGTAAAAATGTTGGCTGGCAACCGCCTAACAATATATTATATGTCATTATGTGCATATTGAATTGTTACTAATTGTCGTGTATTATAATCTGTTTTGGTCTATATCTTAAGAACCATTTAACATATTTTCACGAAATAAAGCTCAAACTCGAGTACCAGCACTTCTCTCATAGCGGTCGCAAACCCGGGTCCCTATGGCTGAAAAAAAGTACCTTATCCTGTACCATGTTTGTTACTACTTTATTCTTTTTTTCAAAATAACGCATATTTCACTGCATTTCCCTACACTGACACACCACTAGGTTGCTTGCATATGACACCCGACGATCACGTATGCGTATTTTTACGTAACACAAAGAGAAACTACCTAATTCTATCAAACTTATATATTTTTCTGAAATCGAAGTGTTATTTTGTCTTCTGCAGCGCTATATTTTGATGCACCCTGTATATATATTTTCGATGTCAGAACAAAATATGTTGTTTTGATATTCTACACATCAGGATAGGTAGGAAAAGCACAAATTAGCAGAATAAAAATAAAATAATGAAGTTAGAAACATATTCTACATGAACGACTTTAACCATTACCTTTTCAATGAGATCACATGACGCACACCTTCTGTCAAAAATTGATTCCAATTACCACGGAGCTATTCAATTTTGTTTTAATTTTCTTATTTCACGTAAAAATGTTGGCTGGCAACCGCCTAACAATATATTATATGTCATTATGTGCATATTGAATTGTTACTAATTTTCGTGTATTATAATCTGTTTTGGTCTATATCTTAAGAACCATTTAACATATTTTCACGAAATAAAGCTCAAACTCGAGCACCAGCACTTATCTCATAGCGGTCGCAAACCCGGGTCCCTATGGCTGAAACAAAGTACCTTATTCTCTACCATGTTTGTTACTACTTTATTCTTTTTTTCAAAATAACGCATATTTCAATGCATTTCCCTACACTGACACACCACTAGGTTGCTTGCATATGACACCCGGGGATCACATATGCGTATTTTTACGTAACACAAAGAGAAACTACCTAATTATATCAAACTTTTAAAATTTTCTGAAATCGAAGTTTTATCTTATCTTCTGCAACGGGTTATTTTGATGCACCCTGTATATATATTTTCAATGTTAGAACAAAAAAAATGTTTTCATATTCTACACATCAGGATAGGTACGAAAGGCACAAATTAGCAGAAAAATCATAAAATAATGAAGTTAGAAACATATATTCTACATGAACAACTATAACCCTTACCTTTTCAATGAGATCACATGACGCTCACCTTCTGTCAAAAATTGATTCCAATTACCACGGAGCTATTCAATTTTGTTTTAATTTTCTTATTTCACGTAAAAATGTTGGCTGGCAACCGCCTAACAATATATTATATGTCATTATGTGCATATTGAATTGTTACTAATTTTCGTGTATTATAATCTGTTTTGGTCTATATCTTAAGAACCATTTAACATATTTTCACGAAATAAAGCTCAAACTCGAGCACCAGCACTTATCTCATAGCGGTCGCAAACCCGGGTCCCTATGGCTGAAACAAAGTACCTTATTCTCTACCATGTTTGTTACTACTTTATTCTTTTTTTCAAAATAACGCAAATTTCAATGCATTTCCCTACACTGACACACCACTAGGTTGCTTGCATATGACACCCGGGGATCACATATGCGTATTTTTACGTAACACAAAGAGAAACTACCTAATTATATCAAACTTTTAAAATTTTCTGAAATCGAAGTTTTATCTTATCTTCTGCAACGGGTTATTTTGATGCACCCTCTATATATATTTTCAATGTTAGAACAAAAAAAATGTTTTCATATTCTACACATCAGGATAGGTACGAAAATCACAAATTAGCAGAAAAATCATAAAATAATGAAGTTAGAAACATATATTCTACATGAACAACTATAACACTTACCTTTTCAATGAGATCACATGACGCTCACCTTCTGTCAAAAATTTATCCCAATTACCACAGTGCTATTCATTTTTTTTTAATTTTCTTATTTCATGTAAAAATGTTGGCTGGCAACCGCCTAACAATATATTATATGTCATTATGTGCATATTGAATTGTTACTAATTGTCGTGTATTATAATCTATTTTGGTCTATATCTTAAGAACCATTTAACATATTTTCACGAAATAAAGCTCAAACTCGAGTACCAGCACTTCTCTCATATAGGTCGCAAACCCGGGTCCCTACGGCTGAAAAAAAGTACCTTATCCTGTACCATGTTTGTTACTACTTTATTCTTTTTTTCAAAATAACGCATATTTCACTGCATTTCCCTACACTGACACACCACTAGGTTGCTTGCATATGACACCCGGGGATCACATATGCGTATTTTTACGTAACACGAAGAGAAACTACCTAATTATATCAAACTTTTAAAATTTTCTGAAATCGAAGTTTTATCTTATCTTCTGCAACGGGTTATTTTGATGCACCCTGTATATATATTTTCAATGTTAGAACAAAAAAAATGTTTTCATATTCTACACATCAGGATAGGTACGAAAGGCACAAATTAGCAGAAAAATCATAAAATAATGAAGTTAGAAACATATATTCTACATGAACAACTATAACCCTTACCTTTTCAATGAGATCACATGACGCACACCTTCTGTCAAAAATTGATTCCAATTACCACGGAGCTATTCAATTTTGTTTTAATTTTCTTATTTCACGTAAAAATGTTGGCTGGCAACCGCCTAACAATATATTATATGTCATTATGTGCATATTGAATTGTTACTAATTGTCGTGTATTATAATCTGTTTTGGTCTATATCTTAAGAACCATTTAACATATTTTCACGAAATAAAGCTCAAACTCGAGTACCAGCACTTCTCTCATAGCGGTCGCAAACCCGGGTCCCTATGGCTGAAAAAAAGTACCTTATCCTGTACCATGTTTGTTACTACTTTATTCTTTTTTTCAAAATAACGCATATTTCGCTGCATTTCCCTACACTGACACACCACTAGGTTGCTTGCATATGACACCCGAGGATCACATATGCGTATTTTTACGTAACACAAAGAGAAACTACCTAATTCTATCAAACTTATATATTTTTCTGAAATCGAAGTGTTATTTTGTCTTCTGCAGCGCTATATTTTGATGCACCCTGTATATATATTTTCGATGTCAGAACAAAATATGTTGTTTTGATATTCTACACATCAGGATAGGTAGGAAAAGCACAAATTAGCAGAATAAAAATAAAATAATGAAGTTAGAAACATATTCTACATAACGACTTTAACCATTACCTTTTCAATGAGATCACATGACGCACACCTTCTGTCAAAAATTGATTCCAATTACCACGGAGCTATTCAATTTTGTTTTAATTTTCTTATTTCACGTAAAAATGTTGGCTGGCAACCGCCTAACAATATATTATATGTCATTATGTGCATATTGAATTGTTACTAATTGTCGTGTATTATAATCTGTTTTGGTCTATATCTTAAGAACCATTTAACATATTTTCACGAAATAAAGCTCAAACTCGAGTACCAGCACTTCTCTCATAGCGGTCGCAAACCCGGGTCCCTATGGCTGAAAAAAAGTACCTTATCCTGTACCATGTTTGTTACTACTTTATTCTTTTTTTCAAAATAACGCATATTTCGCTGCATTTCCCTACACTGACACACCACTAGGTTGCTTGCATATGACACCCGAGGATCACATATGCGTATTTTTACGTAACACAAAGAGAAACTACCTAATTCTATCAAACTTATATATTTTTCTGAAATCGAAGTGTTATTTTGTCTTCTGCAGCGCTATATTTTGATGCACCCTGTATATATATTTTCGATGTCAGAACAAAATATGTTGTTTTGATATTCTACACATCAGGATAGGTAGGAAAAGCACAAATTAGCAGAATAAAAATAAAATAATGAAGTTAGAAACATATTCTACATAACGACTTTAACCATTACCTTTTCAATGAGATCACATGACGCACACCTTCTGTCAAAAATTGATTCCAATTACCACGGAGCTATTCAATTTTGTTTTAATTTTCTTATTTCACGTAAAAATGTTGGCTGGCAACCGCCTAACAATATATTATATGTCATTATGTGCCAATTGAATTGTTACTAATTGTCGTGTATTATAATCTGTTTTGGTCTATATCTTAAGAACCATTTAACATATTTTCACGAAATAAAGCTCAAACTCGAGCACCAGCACTTATCTCATAGCGGTCGCAAACCCGGGTCCCTATGGCTGAAACAAAGTACCTTATTCTCTACCATGTTTGTTACTACTTTATTCTTTTTTTCAAAATAACGCAAATTTCAATGCATTTCCCTACACTGACACACCACTAGGTTGCTTGCATATGACACCCGGGGATCACATATGCGTATTTTTACGTAACACAAAGAGAAACTACCTAATTCTATCAAACTTATATATTTTTCTGAAATCGAAGTGTTATTTTGTCTTCTGCAGCGCTATATTTTGATGCACCCTGTATATATATTTTCGATGTCAGAACAAAATATGTTGTTTTCATATTCTACACATCAGGATATGTACGAAAAGCACAAATTAGCAGAATAAAAATAAAATAATGAAGTTAGAAACATATATTCTACATGAACGACTTTAACCCTTACCTTTTCAATGAGATCACATGACGTACACCTTCTGTCAAAAATTGATTCCAATTACCACGGAGCTATTCAATTTTGTTTTAATTTTCTTATTTCACGTAAAAATGTTGGCTGGCAACCGCCTAACAATATATTATATGTCATTATGTGCATATTGAATTGTTACTAATTGTCGTGTATTATAATCTGTTTTGGTCTATATCTTAAGAACCATTTAACATATTTTCACGAAATAAAGCTCAAACTCGAGTACCAGCACTTCTCTCATAGCGGTCGCAAACCCGGGTCCCTATGGCTGAAAAAAAGTACCTTATCCTGTACCATGTTTGTTACTACTTTATTCTTTTTTTCAAAATAACGCATATTTCACTGCATTTCCCTACACTGACACACCACTAGGTTGCTTGCATATGACACCCGACGATCACGTATGCGTATTTTTACGTAACACAAAGAGAAACTACCTAATTCTATCAAACTTATATATTTTTCTGAAATCGAAGTGTTATTTTGTCTTCTGCAGCGCTATATTTTGATGCACCCTGTATATATATTTTCGATGTCAGAACAAAATATGTTGTTTTGATATTCTACACATCAGGATAGGTAGGAAAAGCACAAATTAGCAGAATAAAAATAAAATAATGAAGTTAGAAACATATTCTACATGAACGACTTTAACCATTACCTTTTCAATGAGATCACATGACGCACACCTTCTGTCAAAAATTGATTCCAATTACCACGGAGCTATTCAATTTTGTTTTAATTTTCTTATTTCACGTAAAAATGTTGGCTGGCAACCGCCTAACAATATATTATATGTCATTATGTGCATATTGAATTGTTACTAATTTTCGTGTATTATAATCTGTTTTGGTCTATATCTTAAGAACCATTTAACATATTTTCACGAAATAAAGCTCAAACTCGAGCACCAGCACTTATCTCATAGCGGTCGCAAACCCGGGTCCCTATGGCTGAAACAAAGTACCTTATTCTCTACCATGTTTGTTACTACTTTATTCTTTTTTTCAAAATAACGCATATTTCAATGCATTTCCCTACACTGACACACCACTAGGTTGCTTGCATATGACACCCGGGGATCACATATGCGTATTTTTACGTAACACAAAGAGAAACTACCTAATTATATCAAACTTTTAAAATTTTCTGAAATCGAAGTTTTATCTTATCTTCTGCAACGGGTTATTTTGATGCACCCTGTATATATATTTTCAATGTTAGAACAAAAAAAATGTTTTCATATTCTACACATCAGGATAGGTACGAAAGGCACAAATTAGCAGAAAAATCATAAAATAATGAAGTTAGAAACATATATTCTACATGAACAACTATAACCCTTACCTTTTCAATGAGATCACATGACGCTCACCTTCTGTCAAAAATTGATTCCAATTACCACGGAGCTATTCAATTTTGTTTTAATTTTCTTATTTCACGTAAAAATGTTGACTGGCAACCGCCTAACAATATATTATATGTCATTATGTGCATATTGAATTGTTACTAATTTTCGTGTATTATAATCTGTTTTGGTCTATATCTTAAGAACCATTTAACATATTTTCACGAAATAAAGCTCAAACTCGAGCACCAGCACTTATCTCATAGCGGTCGCAAACCCGGGTCCCTATGGCTGAAACAAAGTACCTTATTCTCTACCATGTTTGTTACTACTTTATTCTTTTTTTCAAAATAACGTAAATTTCAATGCATTTCCCTACACTGACACACCACTAGGTTGCTTGCATATGACACCCGGGGATCACATATGCGTATTTTTACGTAACACAAAGAGAAACTACCTAATTATATCAAACTTTTAAAATTTTCTGAAATCGAAGTTTTATCTTATCTTCTGCAACGGGTTATTTTGATGCACCCTCTATATATATTTTCAATGTTAGAACAAAAAAAATGTTTTCATATTCTACACATCAGGATAGGTACGAAAATCACAAATTAGCAGAAAAATCATAAAATAATGAAGTTAGAAACATATATTCTACATGAACAACTATAACACTTACCTTTTCAATGAGATCACATGACGCTCACCTTCTGTCAAAAATTTATCCCAATTACCACAGTGCTATTCATTTTTTTTTTAATTTTCTTATTTCATGTAAAAATGTTGGCTGGCAACCGCCTAACAATATATTATATGTCATTATGTGCATATTGAATTGTTACTAATTGTCGTGTATTATAATCTATTTTGGTCTATATCTTAAGAACCATTTAACATATTTTCACGAAATAAAGCTCAAACTCGAGTACCAGCACTTCTCTCATATAGGTCGCAAACCCGGGTCCCTACGGCTGAAAAAAAGTACCTTATCCTGTACCATGTTTGTTACTACTTTATTCTTTTTTTCAAAATAACGCATATTTCACTGCATTTCCCTACACTGACACACCACTAGGTTGCTTGCATATGACACCCGGGGATCACATATGCGTATTTTTACGTAACACGAAGAGAAACTACCTAATTATATCAAACTTTTAAAATTTTCTGAAATCGAAGTTTTATCTTATCTTCTGCAACGGGTTATTTTGATGCACCCTGTATATATATTTTCAATGTTAGAACAAAAAAAATGTTTTCATATTCTACACATCAGGATAGGTACGAAAGGCACAAATTAGCAGAAAAATCATAAAATAATGAAGTTAGAAACATATATTCTACATGAACAACTATAACCCTTACCTTTTCAATGAGATCACATGACGCACACCTTCTGTCAAAAATTGATTCCAATTACCACGGAGCTATTCAATTTTGTTTTAATTTTCTTATTTCACGTAAAAATGTTGGCTGGCAACCGCCTAACAATATATTATATGTCATTATGTGCATATTGAATTGTTACTAATTGTCGTGTATTATAATCTGTTTTGGTCTATATCTTAAGAACCATTTAACATATTTTCACGAAATAAAGCTCAAACTCGAGTACCAGCACTTCTCTCATAGCGGTCGCAAACCCGGGTCCCTATGGCTGAAAAAAAGTACCTTATCCTGTACCATGTTTGTTACTACTTTATTCTTTTTTTCAAAATAACGCATATTTCGCTGCATTTCCCTACACTGACACACCACTAGGTTGCTTGCATATGACACCCGAGGATCACATATGCGTATTTTTACGTAACACAAAGAGAAACTACCTAATTCTATCAAACTTATATATTTTTCTGAAATCGAAGTGTTATTTTGTCTTCTGCAGCGCTATATTTTGATGCACCCTGTATATATATTTTCGATGTCAGAACAAAATATGTTGTTTTGATATTCTACACATCAGGATAGGTAGGAAAAGCACAAATTAGCAGAATAAAAATAAAATAATGAAGTTAGAAACATATTCTACATAACGACTTTAACCATTACCTTTTCAATGAGATCACATGACGCACACCTTCTGTCAAAAATTGATTCCAATTACCACGGAGCTATTCAATTTTGTTTTAATTTTCTTATTTCACGTAAAAATGTTGGCTGGCAACCGCCTAACAATATATTATATGTCATTATGTGCATATTGAATTGTTACTAATTGTCGTGTATTATAATCTGTTTTGGTCTATATCTTAAGAACCATTTAACATATTTTCACGAAATAAAGCTCAAACTCGAGTACCAGCACTTCTCTCATAGCGGTCGCAAACCCGGGTCCCTATGGCTGAAAAAAAGTACCTTATCCTGTACCATGTTTGTTACTACTTTATTCTTTTTTTCAAAATAACGCATATTTCGCTGCATTTCCCTACACTGACACACCACTAGGTTGCTTGCATATGACACCCGAGGATCACATATGCGTATTTTTACGTAACACAAAGAGAAACTACCTAATTCTATCAAACTTATATATTTTTCTGAAATCGAAGTGTTATTTTGTCTTCTGCAGCGCTATATTTTGATGCACCCTGTATATATATTTTCGATGTCAGAACAAAATATGTTGTTTTGATATTCTACACATCAGGATAGGTAGGAAAAGCACAAATTAGCAGAATAAAAATAAAATAATGAAGTTAGAAACATATTCTACATAACGACTTTAACCATTACCTTTTCAATGAGATCACATGACGCACACCTTCTGTCAAAAATTGATTCCAATTACCACGGAGCTATTCAATTTTGTTTTAATTTTCTTATTTCACGTAAAAATGTTGGCTGGCAACCGCCTAACAATATATTATATGTCATTATGTGCCAATTGAATTGTTACTAATTGTCGTGTATTATAATCTGTTTTGGTCTATATCTTAAGAACCATTTAACATATTTTCACGAAATAAAGCTCAAACTCGAGTACCAGCACTTCTCTCATAGAGGACGTAAACCCGGGTACCTATGGCTGAAAAAAGGTACCTTATCCTGTACCATGTTTGTTACTACTTTATTCTTTTTTTCAAAATAACGCATATTTCACTGCATTTCCCTACACTGACACACCACTAGGTTGCTTGCATATGACACCCGAGGATCACATATGCGTATTTTTACGTAACACAAAGAGAAACTACCTAATTCTATCAAACTTATATATTTTTCTGAAATCGAAGTGTTATCTTGTCTTCTGCAACGGGTTATTTTGATGCACCCTGTATATATATTTTCAATGTTAGAACAAAAAAAATGTTTTCATATTCTACACATCAGGATAGGTACGAAAGGCACAAATTAGCAGAAAAAGCATAAAATAATGAAGTTAGAAACAAATATTCTATATGAACGACTATAACCCTTACCTTTTCTATGAGATCACATGACGCACACCTTCTGTCAAAAATTGATTCCAATTACCACGGAGCTATTCAATTTTGTTTTAATTTTCTTATTTCACGTAAAAATGTTGGCTGGCAACCGCCTAACAATATATTATATGTCATTATGTGCATATTGAATTGTTACTAATTGTCGTGTATTATAATCTGTTTTGGTCTATATCTTAAGAACCATTTAACATATTTTCACGAAATAAAGCTCAAACTCGAGTACCAGCACTTCTCCCATAGAGGACGTAAACCCGGGTCCCTATGGCTGAAAAAAGGTACCTTATCCTGTACCATGTTTGTTACTACTTTATTCTTTTTTTCAAAATAACGTATATTTCACTGCATTTCCCTACACTGACACACCACTAGGTTGCTTGCATATGACACCCGAGGATCACATATGCGTATTTTTACGTAACACAAAGAGAAACTACCTAATTCTATCAAACTTATATATTTTTCTGAAATCGAAGTGTTATTTTGTCTTCTGCAGCGCTATATTTTGATGCACCCTGTATATATATTTTCGATGTCAGAACAAAATATGTTGTTTTCATATTCTACACATCAGGACATGTACGAAAAGCACAAATTAGCAGAATAAAAATAAAATAATGAAGTTATAAACATATATTCTACATGAACGACTTTAACCGTTACCTTTTCAATGAGATCACATGACGCTCACCTTCTGTCAAAAATTGATTCGAATTACCACGGACCTATTCAATTTTGTTTTAATTTTCTTATTTCACGTAAAAATGTTGGCTGGCAACCGCCTAACAGTATATTATATGTCATTATGTGCATATTGAATTGTTACTAATTGTCGTGTATTATAATCTGTTTTGGTCTATATCTTAAGAACCATTTAACATATTTTCACGAAATAAAGCTCAAACTCGAGTACCAGCACTTCTCTCATAGCGGTCGCAAACCCGGGTCCCCTGGCTGAAAAAAAGCACGTTATCCTGTACCATGTTTTTACTACTTTATTCTTTTTTTCAAAATAACGCATATTTCACTGCATTTCCCTACACTGACACACCACTAGGTTGCTTGCATATGACACCCGAGGATCACATATGCGTATTTTTACGTAACACAAAGAGAAACTACCTAATTCTATCAAACTTATATATTTTTCTGAAATCGAAGTGTTATCTTGTCTTCTGCAAAGGGTTATTTTGATGCACCCTGTATATATATTTTCAATGTTAGAACAAAAAAAAATGTTTTCATATTCTACACATCAGGATAGGTACGAAAGGCACAAATTAGCAGAAAAAGCATAAAATAATGAAGTTAGAAACAAATATTCTATATGAACGACTATAACCCTTACCTTTTCTATGAGATCACATGACGCACACCTTCTGTCAAAAATTGATTCCAATTACCACGGAGCTATTCAATTTTGTTTTAATTTTCTTATTTCACGTAAAAATGTTGGCTGGCAACCGCCTAACAATATATTATATGTCATTATGTGCATATTGAATTGTTACTAATTGTCGTGTATTATAATCTGTTTTGGTCTATATCTTAAAAACCATTTAACATATTTTCACGAAATAAAGCTCAAACTCGAGTACCAGCACTTCTCCCATAGAGGACGTAAACCCGGGTCCCTATGGCTGAAAAAAGGTACCTTATCCTGTACCATGTTTGTTACTACTTTATTCTTTTTTTCAAAATAACGCATATTTCACTGCATTTCCCTACACTGACACACCACTAGGTTGCTTGCATATGACACCCGAGGATCACATATGCGTATTTTTACGTAACACAAAGAGAAACTACCTAATTCTATCAAACTTATATATTTTTCTGAAATCGAAGTGTTATTTTGTCTTCTGCAGCGCTATATTTTGATGCACCCTGTATATATATTTTCGATGTCAGAACAAAATATGTTGTTTTCATATTCTACACATCAGGACATGTACGAAAAGCACAAATTAGCAGAATAAAAATAAAATAATGAAGTTATAAACATATATTCTACATGAACGACTTTAACCCTTACCTTTTCAATGAGATCACATGACGCACACCTTCTGTC
This sequence comes from Thermobia domestica, assembly GCF_964235325.1. Taxonomy (NCBI): domain Eukaryota; kingdom Metazoa; phylum Arthropoda; class Insecta; order Zygentoma; family Lepismatidae; genus Thermobia; species Thermobia domestica. The sequence continues at coordinate 86,525 of NW_027656193.1, forward strand.
AAAAATTGATTCCAATTACCACGGACCTATTCAATTTTGTTTTAATTTTCTTATTTCACGTAAAAATGTTGGCTGGCAACCGCCTAACAATATATTATATGTCATTATGTGCATATTGAATTGTTACTAATTGTCGTGTATTATAATCTGTTTTGGTCTATATCTTAAGAACCATTTAACATATTTTCACGAAATAAAGCTCAAACTCGAGTACCAGCACTTCTCTCATAGCGGTCGCAAACCCGGGTCCCCTGGCTGAAAAAAAGTACGTTATCCTGTACCATGTTTGTTACTACTTTATTCTTTTTTTCAAAATAACGCATATTTCACTGCATTTCCCTACACTGACACACCACTAGGTTGCTTGCATATGACACCCGAGGATCACATATGCGTATTTTTACGTAACACAAAGAGAAACTACCTAATTCTATCAAACTTATATATTTTTCTGAAATCGAAGTGTTATTTTGTCTTCTGCAGCGCTATATTTTGATGCACCCTGTATATATATTTTCGATGTCAGAACAAAATATGTTGTTTTCATATTCTACACATCAGGACATGTACGAAAAGCACAAATTAGCAGAATAAAAATAAAATAATGAAGTTAGAAACATATATTCTACATGAAAGACTTTAACCCTTACCTTTTCAATGAGATCACATGACGCACACCTTCTGTCAAAAATTGATTCCAATTACCACGGAGCTATTCAATTTTGTTTTAATTTTCTTATTTCACGTAAAAATGTTGGCTGGCAACCGCCTAACAATATATTATATGTCATTATGTGCATATTGAATTGTTACTAATTGTCGTGTATTATAATCTGTTTTGGTCTATATCTTAAGAACCATTTAACATATTTTCACGAAATAAAGCTCAAACTCGAGTACCAGCACTTCTCTCATAGCGGTCGCAAACCCGGGTCCCCTGGCTGAAAAAAAGTACGTTATCCTGTACCATGTTTGTTACTACTTTATTCTTTTTTTCAAAATAACGCATATTTCACTGCATTTCCCTACACTGACACACCACTAGGTTGCTTGCATATGACACCCGAGGATCACATATGCGTATTTTTACGTAACACAAAGAGAAACTACCTAATTCTATCAAACTTATATATTTTTCTGAAATCGAAGTGTTATCTTGTCTTCTGCAAAGGGTTATTTTGATGCACCCTGTATATATATTTTCAATGTTAGAACAAAAAAAAATGTTTTCATATTCTACACATCAGGATAGGTACGAAAGGCACAAATTAGCAGAAAAAGCATAAAATAATGAAGTTAGAAACAAATATTCTATATGAACGACTATAACCCTTACCTTTTCTATGAGATCACATGACGCACACCTTCTGTCAAAAATTGATTCCAATTACCACGGAGCTATTCAATTTTGATTTAATTTTCTTATTTCACGTAAAAATGTTGGCTGGCAACCGCCTAACAATATATTATATGTCATTATGTGCATATTGAATTGTTACTAATTGTCGTGTATTATAATCTGTTTTGGTCTATATCTTAAAAACCATTTAACATATTTTCACGAAATAAAGCTCAAACTCGAGTACCAGCACTTCTCCCATAGAGGACGTAAACCCGGGTCCCTATGGCTGAAAAAAGGTACCTTATCCTGTACCATGTTTGTTACTACTTTATTCTTTTTTTCAAAATAACGCATATTTCACTGCATTTCCCTACACTGACACACCACTAGGTTGCTTGCATATGACACCCGAGGATCACATATGCGTATTTTTACGTAACACAAAGAGAAACTACCTAATTCTATCAAACTTATATATTTTTCTGAAATCGAAGTGTTATTTTGTCTTCTGCAGCGCTATATTTTGATGCACCCTGTATATATATTTTCGATGTCAGAACAAAATATGTTGTTTTCATATTCTACACATCAGGACATGTACGAAAAGCACAAATTAGCAGAATAAAAATAAAATAATGAAGTTATAAACATATATTCTACATGAACGACTTTAACCCTTACCTTTTCAATGAGATCACATGACGCACACCTTCTGTCAAAAATTGATTCCAATTACCACGGAGCTATTCAATTTTGTTTTAATTTTCTTATTTCACGTAAAAATGTTGGCTGGCAACCGCCTAACAATATATTATATGTCATTATGTGCATATTGAATTGTTACTAATTGTCGTGTATTATAATCTGTTTTGGTCTATATCTTAAGAACCATTTAACATATTTTCACGAAATAAAGCTCAAACTCGAGTACCAGCACTTCTCTCATAGCGGTCGCAAACCCGGGTCCCTATGGCTGAAAAAAAGTACCTTATCCTGTACCATGTTTGTTACTACTTTATTCTTTTTTTCAAAATAACGCATATTTCGCTGCATTTCCCTACACTGACACACCACTAGGTTGCTTGCATATGACACCCGAGGATCACATATGCGTATTTTTACGTAACACAAAGAGAAACTACCTAATTCTATCAAACTTATATATTTTTCTGAAATCGAAGTGTTATTTTGTCTTCTGCAGCGCTATATTTTGATGCACCCTGTATATATATTTTCGATGTCAGAACAAAATATGTTGTTTTGATATTCTACACATCAGGATAGGTAGGAAAAGCACAAATTAGCAGAATAAAAATAAAATAATGAAGTTAGAAACATATTCTACATAACGACTTTAACCATTACCTTTTCAATGAGATCACATGACGCACACCTTCTGTCAAAAATTGATTCCAATTACCACGGAGCTATTCAATTTTGTTTTAATTTTCTTATTTCACGTAAAAATGTTGGCTGGCAACCGCCTAACAATATATTATATGTCATTATGTGCATATTGAATTGTTACTAATTGTCGTGTATTATAATCTGTTTTGGTCTATATCTTAAGAACCATTTAACATATTTTCACGAAATAAAGCTCAAACTCGAGTACCAGCACTTCTCTCATAGCGGTCGCAAACCCGGGTCCCTATGGCTGAAAAAAAGTACCTTATCCTGTACCATGTTTGTTACTACTTTATTCTTTTTTTCAAAATAACGCATATTTCGCTGCATTTCCCTACACTGACACACCACTAGGTTGCTTGCATATGACACCCGAGGATCACATATGCGTATTTTTACGTAACACAAAGAGAAACTACCTAATTCTATCAAACTTATATATTTTTCTGAAATCGAAGTGTTATTTTGTCTTCTGCAGCGCTATATTTTGATGCACCCTGTATATATATTTTCGATGTCAGAACAAAATATGTTGTTTTGATATTCTACACATCAGGATAGGTAGGAAAAGCACAAATTAGCAGAATAAAAATAAAATAATGAAGTTAGAAACATATTCTACATAACGACTTTAACCATTACCTTTTCAATGAGATCACATGACGCACACCTTCTGTCAAAAATTGATTCCAATTACCACGGAGCTATTCAATTTTGTTTTAATTTTCTTATTTCACGTAAAAATGTTGGCTGGCAACCGCCTAACAATATATTATATGTCATTATGTGCCAATTGAATTGTTACTAATTGTCGTGTATTATAATCTGTTTTGGTCTATATCTTAAGAACCATTTAACATATTTTCACGAAATAAAGCTCAAACTCGAGTACCAGCACTTCTCTCATAGAGGACGTAAACCCGGGTACCTATGGCTGAAAAAAGGTACCTTATCCTGTACCATGTTTGTTACTACTTTATTCTTTTTTTCAAAATAACGCATATTTCACTGCATTTCCCTACACTGACACACCACTAGGTTGCTTGCATATGACACCCGAGGATCACATATGCGTATTTTTACGTAACACAAAGAGAAACTACCTAATTCTATCAAACTTATATATTTTTCTGAAATCGAAGTGTTATCTTGTCTTCTGCAACGGGTTATTTTGATGCACCCTGTATATATATTTTCAATGTTAGAACAAAAAAAATGTTTTCATATTCTACACATCAGGATAGGTACGAAAGGCACAAATTAGCAGAAAAAGCATAAAATAATGAAGTTAGAAACAAATATTCTATATGAACGACTATAACCCTTACCTTTTCTATGAGATCACATGACGCACACCTTCTGTCAAAAATTGATTCCAATTACCACGGTGCTATTCAATTTTGTTTTAATTTTCTTATTTCACGTAAAAATGTTGGCTGGCAACCGCCTAACAATATATTATATGTCATTATGTGCATATTGAATTGTTACTAATTGTCGTGTATTATAATCTGTTTTGGTCTATATCTTAAGAACCATTTAACATATTTTCACGAAATAAAGCTCAAACTCGAGTACCAGCACTTCTCCCATAGAGGACGTAAACCCGGGTCCCTATGGCTGAAAAAAGGTACCTTATCCTGTACCATGTTTGTTACTACTTTATTCTTTTTTTCAAAATAACGCATATTTCACTGCATTTCCCTACACTGACACACCACTAGGTTGCTTGCATATGACACCCGAGGATCACATATGCGTATTTTTACGTAACACAAAGAGAAACTACCTAATTCTATCAAACTTATATATTTTTCTGAAATCGAAGTGTTATTTTGTCTTCTGCAGCGCTATATTTTGATGCACCCTGTATATATATTTTCGATGTCAGAACAAAATATGTTGTTTTCATATTCTACACATCAGGACATGTACGAAAAGCACAAATTAGCAGAATAAAAATAAAATAATGAAGTTATAAACATATATTCTACATGAACGACTTTAACCCTAACCTTTTCAATGAGATCACATGACGCTCACCTTCTGTCAAAAATTGATTCGAATTACCACGGACCTATTCAATTTTGTTTTAATTTTCTTATTTCACGTAAAAATGTTGGCTGGCAACCGCCTAACAGTATATTATATGTCATTATGTGCATATTGAATTGTTACTAATTGTCGTGTATTATAATCTGTTTTGGTCTATATCTTAAGAACCATTTAACATATTTTCACGAAATAAAGCTCAAACTCGAGTACCAGCACTTCTCTCATAGCGGTCGCAAACCCGGGTCCCCTGGCTGAAAAAAAGTACGTTATCCTGTACCATGTTTTTACTACTTTATTCTTTTTTTCAAAATAACGCATATTTCACTGCATTTCCCTACACTGACACACCACTAGGTTGCTTGCATATGACACCCGAGGATCACATATGCGTATTTTTACGTAACACAAAGAGAAACTACCTAATTCTATCAAACTTATATATTTTTCTGAAATCGAAGTGTTATTTTGTCTTCTGCAGCGCTATATTTTGATGCACCCTGTATATATATTTTCGATGTCAGAACAAAATATGTTGTTTTCATATTCTACACATCAGGACATGTACGAAAAGCACAAATTAGCAGAATAAAAATAAAATAATGAAGTTATAAACATATATTCTACATGAACGACTTTAACCCTTACCTTTTCAATGAGATCACATGACGCACACCTTCTGTCAAAAATTGATTCCAATTACCACGGACCTATTCAATTTTGTTTTAATTTTCTTATTTCACGTAAAAATGTTGGCTGGCAACCGCCTAACAATATATTATATGTCATTATGTGCATATTGAATTGTTACTAATTGTCGTGTATTATAATCTGTTTTGGTCTATATCTTAAGAACCATTTAACATATTTTCACGAAATAAAGCTCAAACTCGAGTACCAGCACTTCTCTCATAGCGGTCGCAAACCCGGGTCCCCTGGCTGAAAAAAAGTACGTTATCCTGTACCATGTTTGTTACTACTTTATTCTTTTTTTCAAAATAACGCATATTTCACTGCATTTCCCTACACTGACACACCACTAGGTTGCTTGCATATGACACCCGAGGATCACATATGCGTATTTTTACGTAACACAAAGAGAAACTACCTAATTATATCAAACTTATATATTTTTCTGAAATCGAAGTGTTATTTTGTCTTCTGCAGCGCTATATTTTGATGCACCCTGTATATATATTTTCGATGTCAGAACAAAATATGTTGTTTTCATATTCTACACATCAGGACATGTACGAAAAGCACAAATTAGCAGAATAAAAATAAAATAATGAAGTTAGAAACATATATTCTACATGAAAGACTTTAACCCTTACCTTTTCAATGAGATCACATGACGCACACCTTCTGTCAAAAATTGATTCCAATTACCACGGAGCTATTCAATTTTGTTTTAATTTTCTTATTTCACGTAAAAATGTTGGCTGGCAACCGCCTAACAATATATTATATGTCATTATGTGCATATTGAATTGTTACTAATTGTCGTGTATTATAATCTGTTTTGGTCTATATCTTAAGAACCATTTAACATATTTTCACGAAATAAAGCTCAAACTCGAGTACCAGCATTTCTCTCATAGCGGTCGCAAACCCGGGTCCCTATGGCTGAAAAAAAGTACGTTATCCTGTACCATGTTTGTTACTACTTTATTCTTTTTTTCAAAATAACGCATATTTCACTGCATTTCCCTACACTGACACACCACTAGGTTGCTTGCATATGACACCCGAGGATCACATATGCGTATTTTTACGTAACACAAAGAGAAACTACCTAATTCTATCAAACTTATATATTTTTCTGAAATCGAAGTGTTATTTTGTCTTCTGCAGCGCTATATTTTGATGCACCCTGTATATATATTTTCGAAGTCAGAACAAAATATGTTGTTTTCATATTCTACACATCAGGACATGTACGAAAAGCACAAATTAGCAGAATAAAAATAAAATAATGAAGTTATAAACATATATTCTACATGAACGACTTTAACCCTTACCTTTTCAATGAGATCACATGACGCTCACCTTCTGTCAAAAATTGATTCGAATTACCACGGACCTATTCAATTTTGTTTTAATTTTCTTATTTCACGTAAAAATGTTGGCTGGCAACCGCCTAACAATATATTATATGTCATTATGTGCATATTGAATTGTTACTAATTGTCGTGTATTATAATCTGTTTTGGTCTATATCTTAAGAACCATTTAACATATTTTCACGAAATAAAGCTCAAACTCGAGTACCAGCACTTCTCTCATAGCGGTCGCAAACCCGGGTCCCCTGGCTGAAAAAAAGTACGTTATCCTGTACCATGTTTGTTACTACTTTATTCTTTTTTTCAAAATAACGCATATTTCACTGCATTTCCCTACACTGACACACCACTAGGTTGCTTGCATATGACACCCGAGGATCACATATGCGTATTTTTACGTAACACAAAGAGAAACTACCTAATTCTATCAAACTTATATATTTTTCTGAAATCGAAGTGTTATCTTGTCTTCTGCAAAGGGTTATTTTGATGCACCCTGTATATATATTTTCAATGTTAGAACAAAAAAAAATGTTTTCATATTCTACACATCAGGATAGGTACGAAAGGCACAAATTAGCAGAAAAAGCATAAAATAATGAAGTTAGAAACAAATATTCTATATGAACGACTATAACCCTTACCTTTTCTATGAGATCACATGACGCACACCTTCTGTCAAAAATTGATTCCAATTACCACGGAGCTATTCAATTTTGTTTTAATTTTCTTATTTCACGTAAAAATGTTGGCTGGCAACCGCCTAACAATATATTATATGTCATTATGTGCATATTGAATTGTTACTAATTGTCGTGTATTATAATCTGTTTTGGTCTATATCTTAAAAACCATTTAACATATTTTCACGAAATAAAGCTCAAACTCGAGTACCAGCACTTCTCCCATAGAGGACGTAAACCCGGGTCCCTATGGCTGAAAAAAGGTACCTTATCCTGTACCATGTTTGTTACTACTTTATTCTTTTTTTCAAAATAACGCATATTTCACTGCATTTCCCTACACTGACACACCACTAGGTTGCTTGCATATGACACCCGAGGATCACATATGCGTATTTTTACGTAACACAAAGAGAAACTACCTAATTCTATCAAACTTATATATTTTTCTGAAATCGAAGTGTTATTTTGTCTTCTGCAGCGCTATATTTTGATGCACCCTGTATATATATTTTCGATGTCAGAACAAAATATGTTGTTTTCATATTCTACACATCAGGACATGTACGAAAAGCACAAATTAGCAGAATAAAAATAAAATAATGAAGTTATAAACATATATTCTACATGAACGACTTTAACCCTTACCTTTTCAATGAGATCACATGACGCACACCTTCTGTCAAAAATTGATTCCAATTACCACGGAGCTATTCAATTTTGTTTTAATTTTCTTATTTCACGTAAAAATGTTGGCTGGCAACCGCCTAACAATATATTATATGTCATTATGTGCATATTGAATTGTTACTAATTGTCGTGTATTATAATCTGTTTTGGTCTATATCTTAAGAACCATTTAACATATTTTCACGAAATAAAGCTCAAACTCGAGTACCAGCACTTCTCTCATAGCGGTCGCAAACCCGGGTCCCTATGGCTGAAAAAAAGTACCTTATCCTGTACCATGTTTGTTACTACTTTATTCTTTTTTTCAAAATAACGCATATTTCGCTGCATTTCCCTACACTGACACACCACTAGGTTGCTTGCATATGACACCCGAGGATCACATATGCGTATTTTTACGTAACACAAAGAGAAACTACCTAATTCTATCAAACTTATATATTTTTCTGAAATCGAAGTGTTATTTTGTCTTCTGCAGCGCTATATTTTGATGCACCCTGTATATATATTTTCGATGTCAGAACAAAATATGTTGTTTTGATATTCTACACATCAGGATAGGTAGGAAAAGCACAAATTAGCAGAATAAAAATAAAATAATGAAGTTAGAAACATATTCTACATAACGACTTTAACCATTACCTTTTCAATGAGATCACATGACGCACACCTTCTGTCAAAAATTGATTCCAATTACCACAGAGCTATTCAATTTTGTTTTAATTTTCTTATTTCACGTAAAAATGTTGGCTGGCAACCGCCTAACAATATATTATATGTCATTATGTGCATATTGAATTGTTACTAATTGTCGTGTATTATAATCTGTTTTGGTCTATATCTTAAGAACCATTTAACATATTTTCACGAAATAAAGCTCAAACTCGAGTACCAGCACTTCTCTCATAGCGGTCGCAAACCCGGGTCCCTATGGCTGAAAAAAAGTACCTTATCCTGTACCATGTTTGTTACTACTTTATTCTTTTTTTCAAAATAACGCATATTTCGCTGCATTTCCCTACACTGACACACCACTAGGTTGCTTGCATATGACACCCGAGGATCACATATGCGTATTTTTACGTAACACAAAGAGAAACTACCTAATTCTATCAAACTTATATATTTTTCTGAAATCGAAGTGTTATTTTGTCTTCTGCAGCGCTATATTTTGATGCACCCTGTATATATATTTTCGATGTCAGAACAAAATATGTTGTTTTGATATTCTACACATCAGGATAGGTAGGAAAAGCACAAATTAGCAGAATAAAAATAAAATAATGAAGTTAGAAACATATTCTACATAACGACTTTAACCATTACCTTTTCAATGAGATCACATGACGCTCACCTTCTGTCAAAAATTGATTCCAATTACCACGGAGCTATTCAATTTTGTTTTAATTTTCTTATTTCACGTAAAAATGTTGGCTGGCAACCGCCTAACAATATATTATATGTCATTATGTGCCAATTGAATTGTTACTAATTGTCGTGTATTATAATCTGTTTTGGTCTATATCTTAAGAACCATTTAACATATTTTCACGAAATAAAGCTCAAACTCGAGTACCAGCACTTCTCTCATAGAGGACGTAAACCCGGGTACCTATGGCTGAAAAAAGGTACCTTATCCTGTACCATGTTTGTTACTACTTTATTCTTTTTTTCAAAATAACGCATATTTCACTGCATTTCCCTACACTGACACACCACTAGGTTGCTTGCATATGACACCCGAGGATCACATATGCGTATTTTTACGTAACACAAAGAGAAACTACCTAATTCTATCAAACTTATATATTTTTCTGAAATCGAAGTGTTATCTTGTCTTCTGCAACGGGTTATTTTGATGCACCCTGTATATATATTTTCAATGTTAGAACAAAAAAAATGTTTTCATATTCTACACATCAGGATAGGTACGAAAGGCACAAATTAGCAGAAAAAGCATAAAATAATGAAGTTAGAAACAAATATTCTATATGAACGACTATAACCCTTACCTTTTCTATGAGATCACATGACGCACACCTTCTGTCAAAAATTGATTCCAATTACCACGGAGCTATTCAATTTTGTTTTAATTTTCTTATTTCACGTAAAAATGTTGGCTGGCAACCGCCTAACAATATATTATATGTCATTATGTGCATATTGAATTGTTACTAATTGTCGTGTATTATAATCTGTTTTGGTCTATATCTTAAGAACCATTTAACATATTTTCACGAAATAAAGCTCAAACTCGAGTACCAGCACTTCTCCCATAGAGGACGTAAACCCGGGTCCCTATGGCTGAAAAAAGGTACCTTATCCTGTACCATGTTTGTTACTACTTTATTCTTTTTTTCAAAATAAAGCATATTTCACTGCATTTCCCTACACTGACACACCACTAGGTTGCTTGCATATGACACCCGAGGATCACATATGCGTATTTTTACGTAACACAAAGAGAAACTACCTAATTCTATCAAACTTATATATTTTTCTGAAATCGAAGTGTTATTTTGTCTTCTGCAGCGCTATATTTTGATGCACCCTGTATATATATTTTCGATGTCAGAACAAAATATGTTGTTTTCATATTCTACACATCAGGACATGTACGAAAAGCACAAATTAGCAGAATAAAAATAAAATAATGAAGTTATAAACATATATTCTACATGAACGACTTTAACCCTTACCTTTTCAATGAGATCACATGACGCTCACCTTCTGTCAAAAATTGATTCGAATTACCACGGACCTATTCAATTTTGTTTTAATTTTCTTATTTCACGTAAAAATGTTGGCTGGCAACCGCCTAACAATATATTATATGTCATTATGTGCATATTGAATTGTTACTAATTGTCGTGTATTATAATCTGTTTTGGTCTATATCTTAAGAACCATTTAACATATTTTCACGAAATAAAGCTCAAACTCGAGTACCAGCACTTCTCTCATAGCGGTCGCAAACCCGGGTCCCCTGGCTGAAAAAAAGTACGTTATCCTGTACCATGTTTGTTACTACTTTATTCTTTTTTTCAAAATAACGCATATTTCACTGCATTTCCCTACACTGACACACCACTAGGTTGCTTGCATATGACACCCGAGGATCACATATGCGTATTTTTACGTAACACAAAGAGAAACTACCTAATTCTATCAAACTTATATATTTTTCTGAAATCGAAGTGTTATTTTGTCTTCTGCAGCGCTATATTTTGATGCACCCTGTATATATATTTTCGATGTCAGAACAAAATATGTTGTTTTCATATTCTACACATCAGGACATGTACGAAAAGCACAAATTAGCAGAATAAAAATAAAATAATGAAGTTATAAACATATATTCTACATGAACGACTTTAACCCTTACCTTTTCAATGAGATCACATGACGCACACCTTCTGTCAAAAATTGATTCCAATTACCACGGACCTATTCAATTTTGTTTTAATTTTCTTATTTCACGTAAAAATGTTGGCTGGCAACCGCCTAACAATATATTATATGTCATTATGTGCATATTGAATTGTTACTAATTGTCGTGTATTATAATCTGTTTTGGTCTATATCTTAAGAACCATTTAACATATTTTCACGAAATAAAGCTCAAACTCGAGTACCAGCACTTCTCTCATAGCGGTCGCAAACCCGGGTCCCCTGGCTGAAAAAAAGTACGTTATCCTGTACCATGTTTGTTACTACTTTATTCTTTTTTTCAAAATAACGCATATTTCACTGCATTTCCCTACACTGACACACCACTAGGTTGCTTGCATATGACACCCGAGGATCACATATGCGTATTTTTACGTAACACAAAGAGAAACTACCTAATTATATCAAACTTATATATTTTTCTGAAATCGAAGTGTTATTTTGTCTTCTGCAGCGCTATATTTTGATGCACCCTGTATATATATTTTCGATGTCAGAACAAAATATGTTGTTTTCATATTCTACACATCAGGACATGTACGAAAAGCACAAATTAGCAGAATAAAAATAAAATAATGAAGTTAGAAACATATATTCTACATGAAAGACTTTAACCCTTACCTTTTCAATGAGATCACATGACGCACACCTTCTGTCAAAAATTGATTCCAATTACCACGGAGCTATTCAATTTTGTTTTAATTTTCTTATTTCACGTAAAAATGTTGGCTGGCAACCGCCTAACAATATATTATATGTCATTATGTGCATATTGAATTGTTACTAATTGTCGTGTATTATAATCTGTTTTGGTCTATATCTTAAGAACCATTTAACATATTTTCACGAAATAAAGCTCAAACTCGAGTACCAGCATTTCTCTCATAGCGGTCGCAAACCCGGGTCCCTATGGCTGAAAAAAAGTACGTTATCCTGTACCATGTTTGTTACTACTTTATTCTTTTTTTCAAAATAACGCATATTTCACTGCATTTCCCTACACTGACACACCACTAGGTTGCTTGCATATGACACCCGAGGATCACATATGCGTATTTTTACGTAACACAAAGAGAAACTACCTAATTCTATCAAACTTATATATTTTTCTGAAATCGAAGTGTTATTTTGTCTTCTGCAGCGCTATATTTTGATGCACCCTGTATATATATTTTCGATGTCAGAACAAAATATGTTGTTTTCATATTCTACACATCAGGACATGTACGAAAAGCACAAATTAGCAGAATAAAAATAAAATAATGAAGTTATAAACATATATTCTACATGAACGACTTTAACCCTTACCTTTTCAATGAGATCACATGACGCTCACCTTCTGTCAAAAATTGATTCGAATTACCACGGACCTATTCAATTTTGTTTTAATTTTCTTATTTCACGTAAAAATGTTGGCTGGCAACCGCCTAACAATATATTATATGTCATTATGTGCATATTGAATTGTTACTAATTGTCGTGTATTATAATCTGTTTTGGTCTATATCTTAAGAACCATTTAACATATTTTCACGAAATAAAGCTCAAACTCGAGTACCAGCACTTCTCTCATAGCGGTCGCAAACCCGGGTCCCCTGGCTGAAAAAAAGTACGTTATCCTGTACCATGTTTGTTACTACTTTATTCTTTTTTTCAAAATAACGCATATTTCACTGCATTTCCCTACACTGACACACCACTAGGTTGCTTGCATATGACACCCGAGGATCACATATGCGTATTTTTACGTAACACAAAGAGAAACTACCTAATTCTATCAAACTTATATATTTTTCTGAAATCGAAGTGTTATCTTGTCTTCTGCAAAGGGTTATTTTGATGCACCCTGTATATATATTTTCAATGTTAGAACAAAAAAAAATGTTTTCATATTCTACACATCAGGATAGGTACGAAAGGCACAAATTAGCAGAAAAAGCATAAAATAATGAAGTTAGAAACAAATATTCTATATGAACGACTATAACCCTTACCTTTTCTATGAGATCACATGACGCACACCTTCTGTCAAAAATTGATTCCAATTACCACGGAGCTATTCAATTTTGTTTTAATTTTCTTATTTCACGTAAAAATGTTGGCTGGCAACCGCCTAACAATATATTATATGTCATTATGTGCATATTGAATTGTTACTAATTGTCGTGTATTATAATCTGTTTTGGTCTATATCTTAAAAACCATTTAACATATTTTCACGAAATAAAGCTCAAACTCGAGTACCAGCACTTCTCCCATAGAGGACGTAAACCCGGGTCCCTATGGCTGAAAAAAGGTACCTTATCCTGTACCATGTTTGTTACTACTTTATTCTTTTTTTCAAAATAACGCATATTTCACTGCATTTCCCTACACTGACACACCACTAGGTTGCTTGCATATGACACCCGAGGATCACATATGCGTATTTTTACGTAACACAAAGAGAAACTACCTAATTCTATCAAACTTATATATTTTTCTGAAATCGAAGTGTTATTTTGTCTTCTGCAGCGCTATATTTTGATGCACCCTGTATATATATTTTCGATGTCAGAACAAAATATGTTGTTTTCATATTCTACACATCAGGACATGTACGAAAAGCACAAATTAGCAGAATAAAAATAAAATAATGAAGTTATAAACATATATTCTACATGAACGACTTTAACCCTTACCTTTTCAATGAGATCACATGACGCACACCTTCTGTCAAAAATTGATTCCAATTACCACGGAGCTATTCAATTTTGTTTTAATTTTCTTATTTCACGTAAAAATGTTGGCTGGCAACCGCCTAACAATATATTATATGTCATTATGTGCATATTGAATTGTTACTAATTGTCGTGTATTATAATCTGTTTTGGTCTATATCTTAAGAACCATTTAACATATTTTCACGAAATAAAGCTCAAACTCGAGTACCAGCATTTCTCTCATAGCGGTCGCAAACCCGGGTCCCTATGGCTGAAAAAAAGTACGTTATCCTGTACCATGTTTGTTACTACTTTATTCTTTTTTTCAAAATAACGCATATTTCACTGCATTTCCCTACACTGACACACCACTAGGTTGCTTGCATATGACACCCGAGGATCACATATGCGTATTTTTACGTAACACAAAGAGAAACTACCTAATTCTATCAAACTTATATATTTTTCTGAAATCGAAGTGTTATCTTGTCTTCTGCAACGGGTTATTTTGATGCACCCTGTATATATATTTTCAATGTTAGAACAAAAAAAAATGTTTTCATATTCTACACATCAGGATAGGTACGAAAGGCACAAATTAGCAGAAAAAGCATAAAATAATGAAGTTAGAAACAAATATTCTATATGAACGACTATAACCCTTACCTTTTCTATGAGATCACATGACGCACACCTTCTGTCAAAAATTGATTCCAATTACCACGGAGCTATTCAATTTTGTTTTAAATTTCTTATTTCACGTAAAAATGTTGGCTGGCAACCGCCTAACAATATATTATATGTCATTATGTGCCAATTGAATTGTTACTAATTGTCGTGTATTATAATCTGTTTTGGTCTATATCTTAAGAACCATTTAACATATTTTCACGAAATAAAGCTCAAACTCGAGTACCAGCACTTCTCTCATAGAGGACGTAAACCCGGGTACCTATGGCTGAAAAAAGGTACCTTATCCTGTACCATGTTTGTTACTACTTTATTCTTTTTTTCAAAATAACGCATATTTCACTGCATTTCCCTACATTGACACACCACTAGGTTGCTTGCATATGACACCCGAGGATCACATATGCGTATTTTTACGTAACACAAAGAGAAACTACCTAATTCTATCAAACTTATATATTTTTCTGAAATCGAAGTGTTATCTTGTCTTCTGCAACGGGTTATTTTGATGCACCCTGTATATATATTTTCAATGTTAGAACAAAAAAAAATGTTTTCATATTCTACACATCAGGATAGGTACGAAAGGCACAAATTAGCAGAAAAAGCATAAAATAATGAAGTTAGAAACAAATATTCTATATGAACGACTATAACCCTTACCTTTTCTATGAGATCACATGACGCACACCTTCTGTCAAAAATTGATTCCAATTACCACGGAGCTATTCAATTTTGTTTTAATTTTCTTATTTCACGTAAAAATGTTGGCTGGCAACCGCCTAACAATATATTATATGTCATTATGTGCATATTGAATTGTTACTAATTGTCGTGTATTATAATCTGTTTTGGTCTATATCTTAAGAACCATTTAATATATTTTCACGAAATAAAGCTCAAACTCGAGTACCAGCACTTCTCCCATAGAGGACGTAAACCCGGGTCCCTATGGCTGAAAAAAGGTACCTTATCCTGTACCATGTTTGTTACTACTTTATTCTTTTTTTCAAAATAACGCATATTTCACTGCATTTCCCTACACTGACACACCACTAGGTTGCTTGCATATGACACCCGAGGATCACATATGCGTATTTTTACGTAACACAAAGAGAAACTACCTAATTCTATCAAACTTATATATTTTTCTGAAATCGAAGTGTTATTTTGTCTTCTGCAGCGCTATATTTTGATGCACCCTGTATATATATTTTCGATGTCAGAACAAAATATGTTGTTTTGATATTCTACACATCAGGATAGGTAGGAAAAGCACAAATTAGCAGAATAAAAATAAAATAATGAAGTTAGAAACATATTCTACATAACGACTTTAACCATTACCTTTTCAATGAGATCACATGACGCACACCTTCTGTCAAAAATTGATTCCAATTACCACGGAGCTATTCAATTTTGTTTTAATTTTCTTATTTCACGTAAAAATGTTGGCTGGCAACCGCCTAACAATATATTATATGTCATTATGTGCATATTGAATTGTTACTAATTGTCGTGTATTATAATCTGTTTTGGTCTATATCTTAAGAACCATTTAACATATTTTCACGAAATAAAGCTCAAACTCGAGTACCAGCACTTCTCTCATAGCGGTCGCAAACCCGGGTCCCTATGGCTGAAAAAAAGTACCTTATCCTGTACCATGTTTGTTACTACTTTATTCTTTTTTTCAAAATAACGCATATTTCGCTGCATTTCCCTACACTGACACACCACTAGGTTGCTTGCATATGACACCCGAGGATCACATATGCGTATTTTTACGTAACACAAAGAGAAACTACCTAATTCTATCAAACTTATATATTTTTCTGAAATCGAAGTGTTATTTTGTCTTCTGCAGCGCTATATTTTGATGCACCCTGTATATATATTTTCGATGTCAGAACAAAATATGTTGTTTTGATATTCTACACATCAGGATAGGTAGGAAAAGCACAAATTAGCAGAATAAAAATAAAATAATGAAGTTAGAAACATATTCTACATAACGACTTTAACCATTACCTTTTCAATGAGATCACATGACGCTCACCTTCTGTCAAAAATTGATTCCAATTACCACGGAGCTATTCAATTTTGTTTTAATTTTCTTATTTCACGTAAAAATGTTGGCTGGCAACCGCCTAACAATATATTATATGTCATTATGTGCCAATTGAATTGTTACTAATTGTCGTGTATTATAATCTGTTTTGGTCTATATCTTAAGAACCATTTAACATATTTTCACGAAATAAAGCTCAAACTCGAGTACCAGCACCTCTCTCATAGAGGACGTAAACCCGGGTACCTATGGCTGAAAAAAGGTACCTTATCCTGTACCATGTTTGTTACTACTTTATTCTTTTTTTCAAAATAACGCATATTTCACTGCATTTCCCTACACTGACACACCACTAGGTTGCTTGCATATGACACCCGAGGATCACATATGCGTATTTTTACGTAACACAAAGAGAAACTACCTAATTCTATCAAACTTATATATTTTTCTGAAATCGAAGTGTTATCTTGTCTTCTGCAACGGGTTATTTTGATGCACCCTGTATATATATTTTCAATGTTAGAACAAAAAAAATGTTT
The DNA here is from genome assembly GCF_964235325.1 of Thermobia domestica. NCBI lineage: Eukaryota > Metazoa > Arthropoda > Insecta > Zygentoma > Lepismatidae > Thermobia > Thermobia domestica. Next base: position 104,214 of record NW_027656193.1, read on the forward strand.
TCATATTCTACACATCAGGATAGGTACGAAAGGCACAAATTAGCAGAAAAAGCATAAAATAATGAAGTTAGAAACAAATATTCTATATGAACGACTATAACCCTTACCTTTTCTATGAGATCACATGACGCACACCTTCTGTCAAAAATTGATTCCAATTACCACGGAGCTATTCAATTTTGTTTTAATTTTCTTATTTCACGTAAAAATGTTGGCTGGCAACCGCCTAACAATATATTATATGTCATTATGTGCATATTGAATTGTTACTAATTGTCGTGTATTATAATCTGTTTTGGTCTATATCTTAAGAACCATTTAACATATTTTCACGAAATAAAGCTCAAACTCGAGTACCAGCACTTCTCCCATAGAGGACGTAAACCCGGGTCCCTATGGCTGAAAAAAGGTACCTTATCCTGTACCATGTTTGTTACTACTTTATTCTTTTTTTCAAAATAACGCATATTTCACTGCATTTCCCTACACTGACACACCACTAGGTTGCTTGCATATGACACCCGAGGATCACATATGCGTATTTTTACGTAACACAAAGAGAAACTACCTAATTCTATCAAACTTATATATTTTTCTGAAATCGAAGTGTTATTTTGTCTTCTGCAGCGCTATATTTTGATGCACCCTGTATATATATTTTCGATGTCAGAACAAAATATGTTGTTTTCATATTCTACACATCAGGACATGTACGAAAAGCACAAATTAGCAGAATAAAAATAAAATAATGAAGTTATAAACATATATTCTACATGAACGACTTTAACCCTTACCTTTTCAATGAGATCACATGACGCTCACCTTCTGTCAAAAATTGATTCGAATTACCACGGACCTATTCAATTTTGTTTTAATTTTCTTATTTCACGTAAAAATGTTGGCTGGCAACCGCCTAACAATATATTATATGTCATTATGTGCATATTGAATTGTTACTAATTGTCGTGTATTATAATCTGTTTTGGTCTATATCTTAAGAACCATTTAACATATTTTCACGAAATAAAGCTCAAACTCGAGTACCAGCACTTCTCTCATAGCGGTCGCAAACCCGGGTCCCCTGGCTGAAAAAAAGTACGTTATCCTGTACCATGTTTGTTACTACTTTATTCTTTTTTTCAAAATAACGCATATTTCACTGCATTTCCCTACACTGACACACCACTAGGTTGCTTGCATATGACACCCGAGGATCACATATGCGTATTTTTACGTAACACAAAGAGAAACTACCTAATTCTATCAAACTTATATATTTTTCTGAAATCGAAGTGTTATCTTGTCTTCTGCAAAGGGTTATTTTGATGCACCCTGTATATATATTTTCAATGTTAGAACAAAAAAAAATGTTTTCATATTCTACACATCAGGATAGGTACGAAAGGCACAAATTAGCAGAAAAAGCATAAAATAATGAAGTTAGAAACAAATATTCTATATGAACGACTATAACACTTACCTTTTCTATGAGATCACATGACGCACACCTTCTGTCAAAAATTGATTCCAATTACCACGGAGCTATTCAATTTTGTTTTAATTTTCTTATTTCACGTAAAAATGTTGGCTGGCAACCGCCTAACAATATATTATATGTCATTGTGTGCAAAATGAATTGTTACTAATTGTCGTGTATTATAATCTGTTTTGGTCTATATCTTAAAAACCATTTAACATATTTTCACGAAATAAAGCTCAAACTCGAGTACCAGCACTTCTCCCATAGAGGACGTAAACCCGGGTCCCTATGGCTGAAAAAAGGTACCTTATCCTGTACCATGTTTGTTACTACTTTATTCTTTTTTTCAAAATAACGCATATTTCACTGCATTTCCCTACACTGACACACCACTAGGTTGCTTGCATATGACACCCGAGGATCACATATGCGTATTTTTACGTAACACAAAGAGAAACTACCTAATTCTATCAAACTTATATATTTTTCTGAAATCGAAGTGTTATTTTGTCTTCTGCAGCGCTATATTTTGATGCACCCTGTATATATATTTTCGATGTCAGAACAAAATATGTTGTTTTCATATTCTACACATCAGGACATGTACGAAAAGCACAAATTAGCAGAATAAAAATAAAATAATGAAGTTAGAAACATATATTCTACATGAAAGACTTTAACCCTTACCTTTTCAATGAGATCACATGACGCACACCTTCTGTCAAAAATTGATTCCAATTACCACGGAGCTATTCAATTTTGTTTTAATTTTCTTATTTCACGTAAAAATGTTGGCTGGCAACCGCCTAACAATATATTATATGTCATTATGTGCATATTGAATTGTTACTAATTGTCGTGTATTATAATCTGTTTTGGTCTATATCTTAAGAACCATTTAACATATTTTCACGAAATAAAGCTCAAACTCGAGTACCAGCATTTCTCTCATAGCGGTCGCAAACCCGGGTCCCTATGGCTGAAAAAAAGTACGTTATCCTGTACCATGTTTGTTACTACTTTATTCTTTTTTTCAAAATAACGCATATTTCACTGCATTTCCCTACACTGACACACCACTAGGTTGCTTGCATATGACACCCGAGGATCACATATGCGTATTTTTACGTAACACAAAGAGAAACTACCTAATTCTATCAAACTTATATATTTTTCTGAAATCGAAGTGTTATCTTGTCTTCTGCAACGGGTTATTTTGATGCACCCTGTATATATATTTTCAATGTTAGAACAAAAAAAATGTTTTCATATTCTACACATCAGGATAGGTACGAAAGGCACAAATTAGCAGAAAAAGCATAAAATAATGAAGTTAGAAACAAATATTCTATATGAACGACTATAACCCTTACCTTTTCTATGAGATCACATGACGCACACCTTCTGTCAAAAATTGATTCCAATTACCACGGAGCTATTCAATTTTGTTTTAATTTTCTTATTTCACGTAAAAATGTTGGCTGGCAACCGCCTAACAATATATTATATGTCATTATGTGCCAATTGAATTGTTACTAATTGTCGTGTATTATAATCTGTTTTGGTCTATATCTTAAGAACCATTTAACATATTTTCACGAAATAAAGCTCAAACTCGAGTACCAGCACTTCTCTCATAGAGGACGTAAACCCGGGTACCTATGGCTGAAAAAAGGTACCTTATCCTGTACCATGTTTGTTACTACTTTATTCTTTTTTTCAAAATAACGCATATTTCACTGCATTTCCCTACATTGACACACCACTAGGTTGCTTGCATATGACACCCGAGGATCACATATGCGTATTTTTACGTAACACAAAGAGAAACTACCTAATTCTATCAAACTTATATATTTTTCTGAAATCGAAGTGTTATCTTGTCTTCTGCAACGGGTTATTTTGATGCACCCTGTATATATATTTTCAATGTTAGAACAAAAAAAAATGTTTTCATATTCTACACATCAGGATAGGTACGAAAGGCACAAATTAGCAGAAAAAGCATAAAATAATGAAGTTAGAAACAAATATTCTATATGAACGACTATAACCCTTACCTTTTCTATGAGATCACATGACGCACACCTTCTGTCAAAAATTGATTCCAATTACCACGGAGCTATTCAATTTTGTTTTAATTTTCTTATTTCACGTAAAAATGTTGGCTGGCAACCGCCTAACAATATATTATATGTCATTATGTGCATATTGAATTGTTACTAATTGTCGTGTATTATAATCTGTTTTGGTCTATATCTTAAGAACCATTTAATATATTTTCACGAAATAAAGCTCAAACTCGAGTACCAGCACTTCTCCCATAGAGGACGTAAACCCGGGTCCCTATGGCTGAAAAAAGGTACCTTATCCTGTACCATGTTTGTTACTACTTTATTCTTTTTTTCAAAATAACGCATATTTCACTGCATTTCCCTACACTGACACACCACTAGGTTGCTTGCATATGACACCCGACGATCACATATGCGTATTTTTACGTAACACAAAGAGAAACTACCTAATTCTATCAAACTTATATATTTTTCTGAAATCGAAGTGTTATTTTGTCTTCTGCAGCGCTATATTTTGATGCACCCTGTATATATATTTTCGATGTCAGAACAAAATATGTTGTTTTCATATTCTACACATCAGGATATGTACGAAAAGCACAAATTAGCAGAATAAAAATAAAATAATGAAGTTAGAAACATATATTCTACATGAACGACTTTAACCCTTACCTTTTCAATGAGATCACATGACGCACACCTTCTGTCAAAAATTGATTCCAATTACCACGGAGCTATTCAATTTTGTTTTAATTTTCTTATTTCACGTAAAAATGTTGGCTGGCAACCGCCTAACAATATATTATATGTCATTATGTGCATATTGAATTGTTACTAATTGTCGTGTATTATAATCTGTTTTGGTCTATATCTTAAGAACCATTTAACATATTTTCACGAAATAAAGCTCAAACTCGAGTACCAGCACTTCTCTCATAGCGGTCGCAAACCCGGGTCCCTATGGCTGAAAAAAAGTACCTTATTCTCTACCATGTTTGTTACTACTTTATTCTTTTTTTCAAAATAACGCATATTTCAAAGCATTTCCCTACACTGACACACCACTAGGTTGCTTGCATATGACACCCGGGGATCACATATGCGTATTTTTACGTAACACAAAGAGAAACTACCTAATTATATCAAACTTTTATAATTTTCTGAAATCGAAGTTTTATCTTATCTTCTGCTACGGGTTATTTTGATGCACCCTGTATATATATTTTCAATGTTAGAACAAAAAAAATGTTTTCATATTCTACACATCAGGATAGGTAGGAAAAGCACAAATTAGCAGAATAAAAATAAAATAATGAAGTTAGAAACATATATTCTACATGAACGACTTTAACCCTTACCTTTTCAATGAGATCACATGACGCACACCTTCTGTCAAAAATTGATTCCAATTACCACGGAGCTATTCAATTTTGTTTTAATTTTCTTATTTCACGTAAAAATGTTGGCTGGCAACCGCCTAACAATATATTATATGTCATTATGTGCATATTGAATTGTTACTAATTTTCGTGTATTATAATCTGTTTTGGTCTATATCTTAAGAACCATTTAACATATTTTCACGAAATAAAGCTCAAACTCGAGCACCTGCACTTATCTCATAGCGGTCGCAAACACGGGTCCCTATGGCTCAAACAAAGTACCTTATTCTCTACCATGTTTGTTACTACTTTATTCTTTTTTTTCAAAATAACGCATATTTCAATGCATTTCCCTACACTGACACACCACTAGGTTGCTTGCATATGACACCCGGGGATCACATATGCGTATTTTTACGTAACACAAAGAGAAACTACCTAATTATATCAAACTTTTAAAATTTTCTGAAATCGAAGTTTTATCTTATCTTCTGCAACGGGTTATTTTGATGCACCCTGTATATATATTTTCAATGTTAGAACAAAAAAATGTTTTCATATTCTACACATCAGGATAGGTACGAAAGGCACAAATTAGCAGAATAAAAATAAAATAATGAAGTTAGAAACATATATTCTACATGAACGACTTTAACCCTTACCTTTTCAATGAGATCACATGACGCACACCTTCTGTCAAAAATTGATTCCAATTACCACGGAGCTATTCAATTTTGTTTTAATTATCTTATTTCACGTAAAAATGTTGGCTGGCAACCGCCTAACAATATATTATATGTCATTATGTGCATATTGAATTGTTACTAATTGTCGTGTATTATAATCTGTTTTGGTCTATATCTTAAGAACCATTTAACATATTTTCACGAAATAAAGCTCAAACTCGAGTACCAGCACTTCTCTCATAGCGGTCGCAAACCCGGGTCCCTATGGCTGAAAAAAAGTACCTTATTCTCTACCATGTTTGTTACTACTTTATTCTTTTTTTCAAAATAACGCATATTTCAAAGCATTTCCCTACACTGACACACCACTAGGTTGCTTGCATATGACACCCGGGGATCACATATGCGTATTTTTACGTAACACAAAGAGAAACTACCTAATTATATCAAACTTTTATAATTTTATGAAATCGAAGTTTTATCTTATCTTCTGCTACGGGTTATTTTGATGCACCCTGTATATATATTTTCAATGTTAGAACAAAAAAAATGTTTTCATATTCTACACATCAGGATAGGTAGGAAAAGCACAAATTAGCAGAATAAAAATAAAATAATGAAGTTAGAAACATATATTCTACATGAACGACTTTAACCCTTACCTTTTCAATGAGATCACATGACGCACACCTTCTGTCAAAAATTGATTCCAATTACCACGGAGCTATTCAATTTTGTTTTAATTTTCTTATTTCACGTAAAAATGTTGGCTGGCAACCGCCTAACAATATATTATATGTCATTATGTGCATATTGAATTGTTACTAATTGTCGTGTATTATAATCTGTTTTGGTCTATATCTTAAGAACCATTTAACATATTTTCACGAAATAAAGCTCAAACTCGAGTACCAGCACTTCTCCCATAGAGGACGTAAACCCGGGTCCCTATGGCTGAAAAAAGGTACCTTATCCTGTACCATGTTTGTTACTACTTTATTCTTTTTTTCAAAATAACGCATATTTCACTGCATTTCCCTACACTGACACACCACTAGGTTGCTTGCATATGACACCCGAGGATCACATATGCGTATTTTTACGTAACACAAAGAGAAACTACCTAATTCTATCAAACTTATATATTTTTCTGAAATCGAAGTGTTATTTTGTCTTCTGCAGGGCTATATTTTGATGCACCCTGTATATATATTTTCGATGTCAGAACAAAATATGTTGTTTTCATATTCTACACATCAGGACATGTACGAAAAGCACAAATTAGCAGAATAAAAATAAAATAATGAAGTTATAAACATATATTCTACATGAACGACTTTAACCCTTACCTTTTCAATGAGATCACATGACGCTCACCTTCTGTCAAAAATTGATTCGAATTACCACGGACCTATTCAATTTTGTTTTAATTTTCTTATTTCACGTAAAAATGTTGGCTGGCAACCGCCTAACAATATATTATATGTCATTATGTGCATATTGAATTGTTACTAATTGTCGTGTATTATAATCTGTTTTGGTCTATATCTTAAGAACCATTTAACATATTTTCACGAAATAAAGCTCAAACTCGAGTACCAGCACTTCTCTCATAGCGGTCGCAAACCCGGGTCCCCTGGCTGAAAAAAAGTACGTTATCCTGTACCATGTTTGTTACTACTTTATTCTTTTTTTCAAAATAACGCATATTTCACTGCATTTCCCTACACTGACACACCACTAGGTTGCTTGCATATGACACCCGAGGATCACATATGCGTATTTTTACGTAACACAAAGAGAAACTACCTAATTCTATCAAACTTATATATTTTTCTGAAATCGAAGTGTTATCTTGTCTTCTGCAAAGGGTTATTTTGATGCACCCTGTATATATATTTTCAATGTTAGAACAAAAAAAAATGTTTTCATATTCTACACATCAGGATAGGTACGAAAGGCACAAATTAGCAGAAAAAGCATAAAATAATGAAGTTAGAAACAAATATTCTATATGAACGACTATAACCCTTACCTTTTCTATGAGATCACATGACGCACACCTTCTGTCAAAAATTGATTCCAATTACCACGGAGCTATTCAATTTTGTTTTAATTTTCTTATTTCACGTAAAAATGTTGGCTGGCAACCGCCTAACAATATATTATATGTCATTGTGTGCAAAATGAATTGTTACTAATTGTCGTGTATTATAATCTGTTTTGGTCTATATCTTAAAAACCATTTAACATATTTTCACGAAATAAAGCTCAAACTCGAGTACCAGCACTTCTCCCATAGAGGACGTAAACCCGGGTCCCTATGGCTGAAAAAAGGTACCTTATCCTGTACCATGTTTGTTACTACTTTATTCTTTTTTTCAAAATAACGCATATTTCACTGCATTTCCCTACACTGACACACCACTAGGTTGCTTGCATATGACACCCGAGGATCACATATGCGTATTTTTACGTAACACAAAGAGAAACTACCTAATTCTATCAAACTTATATATTTTTCTGAAATCGAAGTGTTATTTTGTCTTCTGCAGCGCTATATTTTGATGCACCCTGTATACATATTTTCGATGTCAGAACAAAATATGTTGTTTTCATATTCTACACATCAGGACATGTACGAAAAGCACAAATTAGCAGAATAAAAATAAAATAATGAAGTTAGAAACATATATTCTACATGAAAGACTTTAACCCTTACCTTTTCAATGAGATCACATGACGCACACCTTCTGTCAAAAATTGATTCCAATTACCACGGAGCTATTCAATTTTGTTTTAATTTTCTTATTTCACGTAAAAATGTTGGCTGGCAACCGCCTAACAATATATTATATGTCATTATGTGCATATTGAATTGTTACTAATTGTCGTGTATTATAATCTGTTTTGGTCTATATCTTAAGAACCATTTAACATATTTTCACGAAATAAAGCTCAAACTCGAGTACCAGCATTTCTCTCATAGCGGTCGCAAACCCGGGTCCCTATGGCTGAAAAAAAGTACGTTATCCTGTACCATGTTTGTTACTACTTTATTCTTTTTTTCAAAATAACGCATATTTCACTGCATTTCCCTACACTGACACACCACTAGGTTGCTTGCATATGACACCCGAGGATCACATATGCGTATTTTTACGTAACACAAAGAGAAACTACCTAATTCTATCAAACTTATATATTTTTCTGAAATCGAAGTGTTATCTTGTCTTCTGCAACGGGTTATTTTGATGCACCCTGTATATATATTTTCAATGTTAGAACAAAAAAAATGTTTTCATATTCTACACATCAGGATAGGTACGAAAGGCACAAATTAGCAGAAAAAGCATAAAATAATGAAGTTAGAAACAAATATTCTATATGAACGACTATAACCCTTACCTTTTCTATGAGATCACATGACGCACACCTTCTGTCAAAAATTGATTCCAATTACCACGGAGCTATTCAATTTTGTTTTAATTTTCTTATTTCACGTAAAAATGTTGGCTGGCAACCGCCTAACAATATATTATATGTCATTATGTGCCAATTGAATTGTTACTAATTGTCGTGTATTATAATCTGTTTTGGTCTATATCTTAAGAACCATTTAACATATTTTCACGAAATAAAGCTCAAACTCGAGTACCAGCACTTCTCTCATAGAGGACGTAAACCCGGGTACCTATGGCTGAAAAAAGGTACCTTATCCTGTACCATGTTTGTTACTACTTTATTCTTTTTTTCAAAATAACGCATATTTCACTGCATTTCCCTACATTGACACACCACTAGGTTGCTTGCATATGACACCCGAGGATCACATATGCGTATTTTTACGTAACACAAAGAGAAACTACCTAATTCTATCAAACTTATATATTTTTCTGAAATCGAAGTGTTATCTTGTCTTCTGCAACGGGTTATTTTGATGCACCCTGTATATATATTTTCAATGTTAGAACAAAAAAAAATGTTTTCATATTCTACACATCAGGATAGGTACGAAAGGCACAAATTAGCAGAAAAAGCATAAAATAATGAAGTTAGAAACAAATATTCTATATGAACGACTATAACCCTTACCTTTTCTATGAGATCACATGACGCACACCTTCTGTCAAAAATTGATTCCAATTACCACGGAGCTATTCAATTTTGTTTTAATTTTCTTATTTCACGTAAAAATGTTGGCTGGCAACCGCCTAACAATATATTATATGTCATTATGTGCATATTGAATTGTTACTAATTGTCGTGTATTATAATCTGTTTTGGTCTATATCTTAAGAACCATTTAATATATTTTCACGAAATAAAGCTCAAACTCGAGTACCAGCACTTCTCCCATAGAGGACGTAAACCCGGGTCCCTATGGCTGAAAAAAGGTACCTTATCCTGTACCATGTTTGTTACTACTTTATTCTTTTTTTCAAAATAACGCATATTTCACTGCATTTCCCTACACTGACACACCACTAGGTTGCTTGCATATGACACCCGACGATCACATATGCGTATTTTTACGTAACACAAAGAGAAACTACCTAATTCTATCAAACTTATATATTTTTCTGAAATCGAAGTGTTATTTTGTCTTCTGCAGCGCTATATTTTGATGCACCCTGTATATATATTTTCGATGTCAGAACAAAATATGTTGTTTTCATATTCTACACATCAGGATATGTACGAAAAGCACAAATTAGCAGAATAAAAATAAAATAATGAAGTTAGAAACATATATTCTACATGAACGACTTTAACCCTTACCTTTTCAATGAGATCACATGACGCACACCTTCTGTCAAAAATTGATTCCAATTACCACGGAGCTATTCAATTTTGTTTTAATTTTCTTATTTCACGTAAAAATGTTGGCTGGCAACCGCCTAACAATATATTATATGTCATTATGTGCATATTGAATTGTTACTAATTGTCGTGTATTATAATCTGTTTTGGTCTATATCTTAAGAACCATTTAACATATTTTCACGAAATAAAGCTCAAACTCGAGTACCAGCACTTCTCTCATAGCGGTCGCAAACCCGGGTCCCTATGGCTGAAAAAAAGTACCTTATTCTCTACCATGTTTGTTACTACTTTATTCTTTTTTTCAAAATAACGCATATTTCAAAGCATTTCCCTACACTGACACACCACTAGGTTGCTTGCATATGACACCCGGGGATCACATATGCGTATTTTTACGTAACACAAAGAGAAACTACCTAATTATATCAAACTTTTATAATTTTCTGAAATCGAAGTTTTATCTTATCTTCTGCTACGGGTTATTTTGATGCACCCTGTATATATATTTTCAATGTTAGAACAAAAAAAATGTTTTCATATTCTACACATCAGGATAGGTAGGAAAAGCACAAATTAGCAGAATAAAAATAAAATAATGAAGTTAGAAACATATATTCTACATGAACGACTTTAACCCTTACCTTTTCAATGAGATCACATGACGCACACCTTCTGTCAAAAATTGATTCCAATTACCACGGAGCTATTCAATTTTGTTTTAATTTTCTTATTTCACGTAAAAATGTTGGCTGGCAACCGCCTAACAATATATTATATGTCATTATGTGCATATTGAATTGTTACTAATTTTCGTGTATTATAATCTGTTTTGGTCTATATCTTAAGAACCATTTAACATATTTTCACGAAATAAAGCTCAAACTCGAGCACCTGCACTTATCTCATAGCGGTCGCAAACACGGGTCCCTATGGCTCAAACAAAGTACCTTATTCTCTACCATGTTTGTTACTACTTTATTCTTTTTTTTCAAAATAACGCATATTTCAATGCATTTCCCTACACTGACACACCACTAGGTTGCTTGCATATGACACCCGGGGATCACATATGCGTATTTTTACGTAACACAAAGAGAAACTACCTAATTATATCAAACTTTTAAAATTTTCTGAAATCGAAGTTTTATCTTATCTTCTGCAACGGGTTATTTTGATGCACCCTGTATATATATTTTCAATGTTAGAACAAAAAAATGTTTTCATATTCTACACATCAGGATAGGTACGAAAGGCACAAATTAGCAGAATAAAAATAAAATAATGAAGTTAGAAACATATATTCTACATGAACAACTATAAACCTTACCTTTTCAATGAGATCACATGACGTTCACCTTCTGTCAAAAATTGATTCCAATTACCACAGAGCTATTCATTTTTTTTTAATTTTCTTATTTCATGTAAAAATGTTGGCTGGCAACCGCCTAACAATATATTATATGTCATTATGTGCATATTGAATTGTTACTAATTGTCGTGTATTATAATCTATTTTGGTCTATATCTTAAGAACCATTTAACATATTTTCACGAAATAAAGCTCAAACTCGAGTACCAGCACTTCTCTCATATAGGTCGCAAACCCGGGTCCCTATGGCTGAAAAAAGTACCTTATCCTGTACCATGTTTGTTACTACTTTATTCTTTTTTTCAAAATAACGCATATTTCACTGCATTTCCCTACACTGACACACCATTAGGTTGCTTGCATATGACACCCGAGGATCACATATGCGTATTTTACGTAACACAAAGAGAAACTACCTAATTCTATCAAACTTATATATTTTTCTGAAATCGAAGTGTTATTTTGTCTTCTGCAGCGCTATATTTTGATGCACCCTGTATATATATTTTCGATGTTAGAACAAAATATGTTGTTTTCATATTCTACACATCAGGATAGATAGGAAAAGCACAAATTAGCAGAATAAAAATAAAATAATGAAGTTAGAAACATATTCTACATGAACGACTTTAACCATTACCTTTTCAATGAGATCACATGACGCACACCTTCTGTCAAAAATTGATTCCAATTACCACGGAGCTATTCAATTTTGTTTTAATTTTCTTATTTCACGTAAAAATGTTGGCTGGCAACCGCCTAACAATATATTATATGTCATTATGTGCATATTGAATTGTTACTAAATTTCGTGTATTATAATCTGTTTTGGTCTATATCTTAAGAACCATTTAACATATTTTCACGAAATAAAGCTCAAACTCGAGCACCTGCACTTATCTCATAGCGGTCGCAAACACGGGTCCCTATGGCTCAAACAAAGTACCTTATTCTCTACCATGTTTGTTACTACTTTATCCTTTTTTTCCAAAATAACGCATATTTCAATGCATTTCCCTACACTGACACACCACTAGGTTGCTTGCATATGACACCCGGGGATCACATATGCGTATTTTTACGTAACACAAAGAGAAACTACCTAATTATATCAAACTTTTAAAATTTTCTGAAATCGAAGTTTTATCTTATTTTCTGCAACGGGTTATTTTGATGCACCCTGTATATATATTTTCAATGTTAGAACAAAAAAAATGTTTTCATATTCTACACATCAGGATAGGTACGAAAGGCACAAATTAGCAGAATAAAAATAAAATAATGAAGTTAGAAACATATATTCTACATGAACAACTATAAACCTTACCTTTTCAATGAGATCACATGACGTTCACCTTCTGTCAAAAATTGATTCCAATTACCACAGAGCTATTCATTTTTTTTTAATTTTCTTATTTCATGTAAAAATGTTGGCTGGCAACCGCCTAACAATATATTATATGTCATTATGTGCATATTGAATTGTTTCTAATTGTCGTGTATTATAATCTATTTTGGTCTATATCTTAAGAACCATTTAACATATTTTCACGAAATAAAGCTCAAACTCGAGTACCAGCACTTCTCTCATATAGGTCGCAAACCCGGGTCCCTATGGCTGAAAAAAGTACCTTATCCTGTACCATGTTTGTTACTACTTTATTCTTTTTTTCAAAATAACGCATATTTCACTGCATTTCCCTACACTGACACACCATTAGGTTGCTTGCATATGACACCCGAGGATCACATATGCGTATTTTACGTAACACAAAGAGAAACTACCTAATTCTATCAAACTTATATATTTTTCTGAAATCGAAGTGTTATTTTGTCTTCTGCAGCGCTATATTTTGATGCACCCTGTATATATATTTTCGATGTTAGAACAAAATATGTTGTTTTCATATTCTACACATCAGGATAGATAGGAAAAGCACAAATTAGCAGAATAAAAATAAAATAATGAAGTTAGAAACATATTCTACATGAACGACTTTAACCATTACCTTTTCAATGAGATCACATGACGCACACCTTCTGTCAAAAATTGATTCCAATTACCACGGAGCTATTCAATTTTGTTTTAATTTTCTTATTTCACGTAAAAATGTTGGCTGGCAACCGCCTAACAATATATTATATGTCATTATGTGCATATTGAATTGTTACTAATTGTCGTGTATTATAATCTGTTTTGGTCTATATCTTAAGAACCATTTAACATATTTTCACGAAATAAAGCTCAAACTCGAGTACCAGCACTTCTCTCATAGCGGTCGCAAACCCGGGTCCCTATGGCTGAAAAAAAGTACGTTATCCTGTACCATGTTTGTTACTATTTTATTCTCTTTTTCAAAATAACGCATATTTCACTGCATTTCCCTACACTGACACACCACTAGGTTGCTTGCATATGACACCCGAGGATCACATATGCGTATTTTTACGTAACACAAAGAGAAACTACCTAATTCTATCAAACTTATATATTTTTCTGAAATCGAAGTGTTATTTTGTCTTCTGCAGCGCTATATTTTGATGCACCCTGTATATATATTTTCGATGTCAGAACAAAATATGTTGTTTTCATATTCTACACATCAGGATAGGTAGGAAAAGCACAAATTAGCAGAATAAAAATAAAATAATGAAGTTAGAAACATATTCTACATGAACGACTTTAACCCTTACCTTTTCAATGAGATCACATGACGCACACCTTCTGTCAAAAATTGATTCCAATTACCACGGAGCTATTCAATTTTGTTTTAATTTTCTTATTTCACGTAAAAATGTTGGCTGGCAACCGCCTAACAATATATTATATGTCATTATGTGCATATTGAATTTTTACTAATTGTCGTGTATTATAATCTGTTTTGGTCTATATCTTAAGAACCATTTAACATATTTTCACGAAATAAAGCTCAAACTCGAGTACCAGCACTTATCTCATATAGGTCGCAAACCCGGGTCCCTATGGCTGAAAAAAAGTACCTTATCCTGTACCATGTTTGTTACTACTTTATTCTTTTTTTCAAAATAACGCATATTTCTCTGCATTTCCCTACACTGACACACCACTAGGTTGCTTGCATATGACACCCGAGGATCACATATGCGTATTTTTACGTAACACAAAGAGAAACTACCTAATTCTATCAAACTTATATATTTTTCTGAAATCGAAGTGTTATTTTGTCTTCTGCAGGGCTATATTTTGATGCACCCTGTATATATATTTTCGATGTCAGAACAAAATATGTTGTTTTCATATTCTACACATCAGGATAGGTAGGAAAAGCACAAATTAGCAGAATAAAAATAAAATAATGAAGTTAGAAACATATTCTACATGAACGACTTTAACCCTTACCTTTTCAATGAGATCACATGACGCACACCTTCTGTCAAAAATTGATTCCAATTACCACGGAGCTATTCAATTTTGTTTTAATTTTCTTATTTCACGTAAAAATGTTGGCTGGCAACCGCCTAACAATATATTATATGTCATTATGTGCATATTGAATTGTTACTAATTTTCGTGTATTATAATCTGTTTTGGTCTATATCTTAAGAACCATTTAACATATTTTCACGAAATAAAGCTCAAACTCGAGCACCAGCACTTATCTCATAGCGGTCGCAAACCCGGTCCCTATGGCTGAAACAAAGTACCTTATTCTCTACCATGTTTGTTACTACTTTATTCTTTTTTTCAAAATAACGCATATTTCAATGCATTTCCCTACACTGACACACCACTAGGTTGCTTGCATATGACACCCGGGGATCACATATGCGTATTTTTACGTAACACAAAGA
The DNA here is from genome assembly GCF_964235325.1 of Thermobia domestica. Classification (NCBI taxonomy): domain Eukaryota; kingdom Metazoa; phylum Arthropoda; class Insecta; order Zygentoma; family Lepismatidae; genus Thermobia; species Thermobia domestica. Next base: position 119,864 of record NW_027656193.1, read on the forward strand.
GAAACTACCTAATTATATCAAACTTTTAAAATTTTCTGAAATCGAAGTTTTATCTTATCTTCTGCAACGGGTTATTTTGATGCACCCTGTATATATATTTTCAATGTTAGAACAAAAAAAATGTTTTCATATTCTACACATCAGGATAGGTACGAAAGGCACAAATTAGCAGAAAAATCATAAAATAATGAAGTTAGAAACATATATTCTACATGAACAACTATAACCCTTACCTTTTCAATGAGATCACATGACGCTCACCTTCTGTCAAAAATTGATTCCAATTACCACAGAGCTATTCATTTTTTTTTAATTTTCTTATTTCATGTAAAAATGTTGGCTGGCAACCGCCTAACAATATATTATATGTCATTATGTGCATATTGAATTGTTACTAATTGTCGTGTATTATAATCTGTTTTGGTCTATATCTTAAGAACCATTTAACATATTTTCACGAAATAAAGCTCAAACTCGAGTACCAGCACTTCTCTCATAGCGGTCGCAAACCCGGGTCCCTATGGCTGAAAAAAAGTACCTTATCCTGTACCATGTTTGTTACTACTTTATTCTTTTTTTCAAAATAACGCATATTTCACTGCATTTCCCTACACTGACACACCACTAGGTTGCTTGCATATGACACCCGAGGATCACATATGCGTATTTTTACGTAACACAAAGAGAAACTACCTAATTCTATCAAACTTATATATTTTTCTGAAATCGAAGTGTTATTTTGTCTTCTGCAACGCTATATTTTGATGCACCCTGTATATATATTTTCGATGTCAGAACAAAATATGTTGTTTTGATATTCTACACATCAGGATAGGTAGGAAAAGCACAAATTAGCAGAATAAAAATAAAATAATGAAGTTAGAAACATATTCTACATGAACGACTTTAACCATTACCTTTTCAATGAGATCACATGACGCACACCTTCTGTCAAAAATTGATTCCAATTACCACGGAGCTATTCAATTTTGTTTTAATTTTCTTATTTCACGTAAAAATGTTGGCTGGCAACCGCCTAACAATATATTATATGTCATTATGTGCATATTGAATTGTTACTAATTTTCGTGTATTATAATCTGTTTTGGTCTATATCTTAAGAACCATTTAACATATTTTCACGAAATAAAGCTCAAACTCGAGCACCTGCACTTATCTCATAGCGGTCGCAAACACGGGTCCCTATGGCTCAAACAAAGTACCTTATTCTCTACCATGTTTGTTACTACTTTATTCTTTTTTTCAAAATAACGCATATTTCAATGCATTTCCCTACACTGACACACCACTAGGTTGCTTGCATATGACACCCGGGGATCACATATGCGTATTTTTACGTAACACAAAGAGAAACTACCTAATTATATCAAACTTTTAAAATTTTCTGAAATCGAAGTTTTATCTTATCTTCTGCAACGGGTTATTTTGATGCACCCTGTATATATATTTTCAATGTTAGAACAAAAAAAATGTTTTCATATTCTACACATCAGGATAGGTACGAAAGGCACAAATTAGCAGAAAAATCATAAAATAATGAAGTTAGAAACATATATTCTACATGAACAACTATAACCCTTACCTTTTCAATGAGATCACATGACGCTCACCTTCTGTCAAAAATTGATTCCAATTACCACAGAGCTATTCATTTTTTTTTTTAATTTTCTTATTTCATGTAAAAATGTTGGCTGGCAACCGCCTAACAATATATTATATGTCATTATGTGCATATTGAATTGTTACTAATTGTCGTGTATTATAATCTGTTTTGGTCTATATCTTAAGAACCATTTAACATATTTTCACGAAATAAAGCTCAAACTCGAGTACCAGCACTTCTCTCATATAGGTCGCAAACCCGGGTCCCTATGGCTGAAAAAAAGTACGTTATCCTGTACCATGTTTGTTACTATTTTATTCTCTTTTTCAAAATAACGCATATTTCACTGCATTTCCCTACACTGACACACCACTAGGTTGCTTGCATATGACACCCGAGGATCACATATGCGTATTTTTACGTAACACAAAGAGAAACTACCTAATTCTATCAAACTTATATATTTTTCTGAAATCGAAGTGTTATTTTGTCTTCTGCAGCGCTATATTTTGATGCACCCTGTATATATATTTTCGATGTCAGAACAAAATATGTTGTTTTCATATTCTACACATCAGGATAGGTAGGAAAAGCACAAATTAGCAGAATAAAAATAAAATAATGAAGTTAGAAACATATTCTACATGAACGACTTTAACCCTTACCTTTTGAATGAGATCACATGACGCACACCTTCTGTCAAAAATTGATTCCAATTACCACGGAGCTATTCAATTTTGTTTTAATTTTCTTATTTCACGTAAAAATGTTGGCTGGCAACCGCCTAACAATATATTATATGTCATTATGTGCATATTGAATTTTTACTAATTGTCGTGTATTATAATCTGTTTTGGTCTATATCTTAAGAACCATTTAACATATTTTCACGAAATAAAGCTCAAACTCGAGTACCAGCACTTATCTCATATAGGTCGCAAACCCGGGTCCCTATGGCTGAAAAAAAAGTACCTTATCCTGTACCATGTTTGTTACTACTTTATTCTTTTTTTCAAAATAACGCATATTTCTCTGCATTTCCCTACACTGACACACCACTAGGTTGCTTGCATATGACACCCGAGGATCACATATGCGTATTTTTACGTAACACAAAGAGAAACTACCTAATTCTATCAAACTTATATATTTTTCTGAAATCGAAGTGTTATTTTGTCTTCTGCAGGGCTATATTTTGATGCACCCTGTATATATATTTTCGATGTCAGAACAAAATATGTTGTTTTCATATTCTACACATCAGGATAGGTAGGAAAAGCACAAATTAGCAGAATAAAAATAAAATAATGAAGTTAGAAACATATTCTACATGAACGACTTTAACCCTTACCTTTTCAATGAGATCACATGACGCACACCTTCTGTCAAAAATTGATTCCAATTACCACGGAGCTATTCAATTTTGTTTTAATTTTCTTATTTCACGTAAAAATGTTGGCTGGCAACCGCCTAACAATATATTATATGTCATTATGTGCATATTGAATTGTTACTAATTGTCGTGTATTATAATCTGTTTTGGTCTATATCTTAAGAACCATTTAACATATTTTCACGAAATAAAGCTCAAACTCGAGTACCAGCATTTCTCTCATAGCGGTCGCAAACCCGGGTCCCTATGGCTGAAAAAAAGTACGTTATCCTGTACCATGTTTGTTACTACTTTATTCTTTTTTTCAAAATAACGCATATTTCACTGCATTTCCCTACACTGACACACCACTAGGTTGCTTGCATATGACACCCGAGGATCACATATGCGTATTTTTACGTAACACAAAGAGAAACTACCTAATTCTATCAAACTTATATATTTTTCTGAAATCGAAGTGTTATCTTGTCTTCTGCAACGGGTTATTTTGATGCACCCTGTATATATATTTTCAATGTTAGAACAAAAAAAATGTTTTCATATTCTACACATCAGGATAGGTACGAAAGGCACAAATTAGCAGAAAAAGCATAAAATAATGAAGTTAGAAACAAATATTCTATATGAACGACTATAACCCTTACCTTTTCTATGAGATCACATGACGCACACCTTCTGTCAAAAATTGATTCCAATTACCACGGAGCTATTCAATTTTGTTTTAATTTTCTTATTTCACGTAAAAATGTTGGCTGGCAACCGCCTAACAATATATTATATGTCATTATGTGCCAATTGAATTGTTACTAATTGTCGTGTATTATAATCTGTTTTGGTCTATATCTTAAGAACCATTTAACATATTTTCACGAAATAAAGCTCAAACTCGAGTACCAGCACTTCTCTCATAGAGGACGTAAACCCGGGTACCTATGGCTGAAAAAAGGTACCTTATCCTGTACCATGTTTGTTACTACTTTATTCTTTTTTTCAAAATAACGCATATTTCACTGCATTTCCCTACATTGACACACCACTAGGTTGCTTGCATATGACACCCGAGGATCACATATGCGTATTTTTACGTAACACAAAGAGAAACTACCTAATTCTATCAAACTTATATATTTTTCTGAAATCGAAGTGTTATCTTGTCTTCTGCAACGGGTTATTTTGATGCACCCTGTATATATATTTTCAATGTTAGAACAAAAAAAAATGTTTTCATATTCTACACATCAGGATAGGTACGAAAGGCACAAATTAGCAGAAAAAGCATAAAATAATGAAGTTAGAAACAAATATTCTATATGAACGACTATAACCCTTACCTTTTCTATGAGATCACATGACGCACACCTTCTGTCAAAAATTGATTCCAATTACCACGGAGCTATTCAATTTTGTTTTAATTTTCTTATTTCACGTAAAAATGTTGGCTGGCAACCGCCTAACAATATATTATATGTCATTATGTGCATATTGAATTGTTACTAATTGTCGTGTATTATAATCTGTTTTGGTCTATATCTTAAGAACCATTTAATATATTTTCACGAAATAAAGCTCAAACTCGAGTACCAGCACTTCTCCCATAGAGGACGTAAACCCGGGTCCCTATGGCTGAAAAAAGGTACCTTATCCTGTACCATGTTTGTTACTACTTTATTCTTTTTTTCAAAATAACGCATATTTCACTGCATTTCCCTACACTGACACACCACTAGGTTGCTTGCATATGACACCCGACGATCACATATGCGTATTTTTACGTAACACAAAGAGAAACTACCTAATTCTATCAAACTTATATATTTTTCTGAAATCGAAGTGTTATTTTGTCTTCTGCAGCGCTATATTTTGATGCACCCTGTATATATATTTTCGATGTCAGAACAAAATATGTTGTTTTCATATTCTACACATCAGGATATGTACGAAAAGCACAAATTAGCAGAATAAAAATAAAATAATGAAGTTAGAAACATATATTCTACATGAACGACTTTAACCCTTACCTTTTCAATGAGATCACATGACGCACACCTTCTGTCAAAAATTGATTCCAATTACCACGGAGCTATTCAATTTTGTTTTAATTTTCTTATTTCACGTAAAAATGTTGGCTGGCAACCGCCTAACAATATATTATATGTCATTATGTGCATATTGAATTGTTACTAATTGTCGTGTATTATAATCTGTTTTGGTCTATATCTTAAGAACCATTTAACATATTTTCACGAAATAAAGCTCAAACTCGAGTACCAGCACTTCTCTCATAGCGGTCGCAAACCCGGGTCCCTATGGCTGAAAAAAAGTACCTTATTCTCTACCATGTTTGTTACTACTTTATTCTTTTTTTCAAAATAACGCATATTTCAAAGCATTTCCCTACACTGACACACCACTAGGTTGCTTGCATATGACACCCGGGGATCACATATGCGTATTTTTACGTAACACAAAGAGAAACTACCTAATTATATCAAACTTTTATAATTTTCTGAAATCGAAGTTTTATCTTATCTTCTGCTACGGGTTATTTTGATGCACCCTGTATATATATTTTCAATGTTAGAACAAAAAAAATGTTTTCATATTCTACACATCAGGATAGGTAGGAAAAGCACAAATTAGCAGAATAAAAATAAAATAATGAAGTTAGAAACATATATTCTACATGAACGACTTTAACCCTTACCTTTTCAATGAGATCACATGACGCACACCTTCTGTCAAAAATTGATTCCAATTACCACGGAGCTATTCAATTTTGTTTTAATTTTCTTATTTCACGTAAAAATGTTGGCTGGCAACCGCCTAACAATATATTATATGTCATTATGTGCATATTGAATTGTTACTAATTTTCGTGTATTATAATCTGTTTTGGTCTATATCTTAAGAACCATTTAACATATTTTCACGAAATAAAGCTCAAACTCGAGCACCTGCACTTATCTCATAGCGGTCGCAAACACGGGTCCCTATGGCTCAAACAAAGTACCTTATTCTCTACCATGTTTGTTACTACTTTATTCTTTTTTTTCAAAATAACGCATATTTCAATGCATTTCCCTACACTGACACACCACTAGGTTGCTTGCATATGACACCCGGGGATCACATATGCGTATTTTTACGTAACACAAAGAGAAACTACCTAATTATATCAAACTTTTAAAATTTTCTGAAATCGAAGTTTTATCTTATCTTCTGCAACGGGTTATTTTGATGCACCCTGTATATATATTTTCAATGTTAGAACAAAAAAATGTTTTCATATTCTACACATCAGGATAGGTACGAAAGGCACAAATTAGCAGAATAAAAATAAAATAATGAAGTTAGAAACATATATTCTACATGAACGACTTTAACCCTTACCTTTTCAATGAGATCACATGACGCACACCTTCTGTCAAAAATTGATTCCAATTACCACGGAGCTATTCAATTTTGTTTTAATTATCTTATTTCACGTAAAAATGTTGGCTGGCAACCGCCTAACAATATATTATATGTCATTATGTGCATATTGAATTGTTACTAATTGTCGTGTATTATAATCTGTTTTGGTCTATATCTTAAGAACCATTTAACATATTTTCACGAAATAAAGCTCAAACTCGAGTACCAGCACTTCTCTCATAGCGGTCGCAAACCCGGGTCCCTATGGCTGAAAAAAAGTACCTTATTCTCTACCATGTTTGTTACTACTTTATTCTTTTTTTCAAAATAACGCATATTTCAAAGCATTTCCCTACACTGACACACCACTAGGTTGCTTGCATATGACACCCGGGGATCACATATGCGTATTTTTACGTAACACAAAGAGAAACTACCTAATTATATCAAACTTTTATAATTTTCTGAAATCGAAGTTTTATCTTATCTTCTGCTACGGGTTATTTTGATGCACCCTGTATATATATTTTCAATGTTAGAACAAAAAAAATGTTTTCATATTCTACACATCAGGATAGGTAGGAAAAGCACAAATTAGCAGAATAAAAATAAAATAATGAAGTTAGAAACATATATTCTACATGAACGACTTTAACCCTTACCTTTTCAATGAGATCACATGACGCACACCTTCTGTCAAAAATTGATTCCAATTACCACGGAGCTATTCAATTTTGTTTTAATTTTCTTATTTCACGTAAAAATGTTGGCTGGCAACCGCCTAACAATATATTATATGTCATTATGTGCATATTGAATTGTTACTAATTGTCGTGTATTATAATCTGTTTTGGTCTATATCTTAAGAACCATTTAACATATTTTCACGAAATAAAGCTCAAACTCGAGTACCAGCACTTCTCCCATAGAGGACGTAAACCCGGGTCCCTATGGCTGAAAAAAGGTACCTTATCCTGTACCATGTTTGTTACTACTTTATTCTTTTTTTCAAAATAACGCATATTTCACTGCATTTCCCTACACTGACACACCACTAGGTTGCTTGCATATGACACCCGAGGATCACATATGCGTATTTTTACGTAACACAAAGAGAAACTACCTAATTCTATCAAACTTATATATTTTTCTGAAATCGAAGTGTTATCTTGTCTTCTGCAAAGGGTTATTTTGATGCACCCTGTATATATATTTTCAATGTTAGAACAAAAAAAAATGTTTTCATATTCTACACATCAGGATAGGTACGAAAGGCACAAATTAGCAGAAAAAGCATAAAATAATGAAGTTAGAAACAAATATTCTATATGAACGACTATAACCCTTACCTTTTCTATGAGATCACATGACGCACACCTTCTGTCAAAAATTGATTCCAATTACCACGGAGCTATTCAATTTTGTTTTAATTTTCTTATTTCACGTAAAAATGTTGGCTGGCAACCGCCTAACAATATATTATATGTCATTGTGTGCAAAATGAATTGTTACTAATTGTCGTGTATTATAATCTGTTTTGGTCTATATCTTAAAAACCATTTAACATATTTTCACGAAATAAAGCTCAAACTCGAGTACCAGCACTTCTCCCATAGAGGACGTAAACCCGGGTCCCTATGGCTGAAAAAAGGTACCTTATCCTGTACCATGTTTGTTACTACTTTATTCTTTTTTTCAAAATAACGCATATTTCACTGCATTTCCCTACACTGACACACCACTAGGTTGCTTGCATATGACACCCGAGGATCACATATGCGTATTTTTACGTAACACAAAGAGAAACTACCTAATTCTATCAAACTTATATATTTTTCTGAAATCGAAGTGTTATTTTGTCTTCTGCAGCGCTATATTTTGATGCACCCTGTATACATATTTTCGATGTCAGAACAAAATATGTTGTTTTCATATTCTACACATCAGGACATGTACGAAAAGCACAAATTAGCAGAATAAAAATAAAATAATGAAGTTAGAAACATATATTCTACATGAAAGACTTTAACCCTTACCTTTTCAATGAGATCACATGACGCACACCTTCTGTCAAAAATTGATTCCAATTACCACGGAGCTATTCAATTTTGTTTTAATTTTCTTATTTCACGTAAAAATGTTGGCTGGCAACCGCCTAACAATATATTATATGTCATTATGTGCATATTGAATTGTTACTAATTGTCGTGTATTATAATCTGTTTTGGTCTATATCTTAAGAACCATTTAACATATTTTCACGAAATAAAGCTCAAACTCGAGTACCAGCATTTCTCTCATAGCGGTCGCAAACCCGGGTCCCTATGGCTGAAAAAAAGTACGTTATCCTGTACCATGTTTGTTACTACTTTATTCTTTTTTTCAAAATAACGCATATTTCACTGCATTTCCCTACACTGACACACCACTAGGTTGCTTGCATATGACACCCGAGGATCACATATGCGTATTTTTACGTAACACAAAGAGAAACTACCTAATTCTATCAAACTTATATATTTTTCTGAAATCGAAGTGTTATCTTGTCTTCTGCAACGGGTTATTTTGATGCACCCTGTATATATATTTTCAATGTTAGAACAAAAAAAATGTTTTCATATTCTACACATCAGGATAGGTACGAAAGGCACAAATTAGCAGAAAAAGCATAAAATAATGAAGTTAGAAACAAATATTCTATATGAACGACTATAACCCTTACCTTTTCTATGAGATCACATGACGCACACCTTCTGTCAAAAATTGATTCCAATTACCACGGAGCTATTCAATTTTGTTTTAATTTTCTTATTTCACGTAAAAATGTTGGCTGGCAACCGCCTAACAATATATTATATGTCATTATGTGCATATTGAATTGTTACTAATTGTCGTGTATTATAATCTGTTTTGGTCTATATCTTAAGAACCATTTAACATATTTTCACGAAATAAAGCTCAAACTCGAGTACCAGCACTTCTCTCATAGAGGACGTAAACCCGGGTACCTATGGCTGAAAAAAGGTACCTTATCCTGTACCATGTTTGTTACTACTTTATTCTTTTTTTCAAAATAACGCATATTTCACTGCATTTCCCTACATTGACACACCACTAGGTTGCTTGCATATGACACCCGAGGATCACATATGCGTATTTTTACGTAACACAAAGAGAAACTACCTAATTCTATCAAACTTATATATTTTTCTGAAATCGAAGTGTTATCTTGTCTTCTGCAACGGGTTATTTTGATGCACCCTGTATATATATTTTCAATGTTAGAACAAAAAAAAATGTTTTCATATTCTACACATCAGGATAGGTACGAAAGGCACAAATTAGCAGAAAAAGCATAAAATAATGAAGTTAGAAACAAATATTCTATATGAACGACTATAACCCTTACCTTTTCTATGAGATCACATGACGCACACCTTCTGTCAAAAATTGATTCCAATTACCACGGAGCTATTCAATTTTGTTTTAATTTTCTTATTTCACGTAAAAATGTTGGCTGGCAACCGCCTAACAATATATTATATGTCATTATGTGCATATTGAATTGTTACTAATTGTCGTGTATTATAATCTGTTTTGGTCTATATCTTAAGAACCATTTAATATATTTTCACGAAATAAAGCTCAAACTCGAGTACCAGCACTTCTCCCATAGAGGACGTAAACCCGGGTCCCTATGGCTGAAAAAAGGTACCTTATCCTGTACCATGTTTGTTACTACTTTATTCTTTTTTTCAAAATAACGCATATTTCACTGCATTTCCCTACACTGACACACCACTAGGTTGCTTGCATATGACACCCGACGATCACATATGCGTATTTTTACGTAACACAAAGAGAAACTACCTAATTCTATCAAACTTATATATTTTTCTGAAATCGAAGTGTTATTTTGTCTTCTGCAGCGCTATATTTTGATGCACCCTGTATATATATTTTCGATGTCAGAACAAAATATGTTGTTTTCATATTCTACACATCAGGATATGTACGAAAAGCACAAATTAGCAGAATAAAAATAAAATAATGAAGTTAGAAACATATATTCTACATGAACGACTTTAACCCTTACCTTTTCAATGAGATCACATGACGCACACCTTCTGTCAAAAATTGATTCCAATTACCACGGAGCTATTCAATTTTGTTTTAATTTTCTTATTTCACGTAAAAATGTTGGCTGGCAACCGCCTAACAATATATTATATGTCATTATGTGCATATTGAATTGTTACTAATTGTCGTGTATTATAATCTGTTTTGGTCTATATCTTAAGAACCATTTAACATATTTTCACGAAATAAAGCTCAAACTCGAGTACCAGCACTTCTCTCATAGCGGTCGCAAACCCGGGTCCCTATGGCTGAAAAAAAGTACCTTATTCTCTACCATGTTTGTTACTACTTTATTCTTTTTTTCAAAATAACGCATATTTCAAAGCATTTCCCTACACTGACACACCACTAGGTTGCTTGCATATGACACCCGGGGATCACATATGCGTATTTTTACGTAACACAAAGAGAAACTACCTAATTATATCAAACTTTTATAATTTTCTGAAATCGAAGTTTTATCTTATCTTCTGCTACGGGTTATTTTGATGCACCCTGTATATATATTTTCAATGTTAGAACAAAAAAAATGTTTTCATATTCTACACATCAGGATAGGTAGGAAAAGCACAAATTAGCAGAATAAAAATAAAATAATGAAGTTAGAAACATATATTCTACATGAACGACTTTAACCCTTACCTTTTCAATGAGATCACATGACGCACACCTTCTGTCAAAAATTGATTCCAATTACCACGGAGCTATTCAATTTTGTTTTAATTTTCTTATTTCACGTAAAAATGTTGGCTGGCAACCGCCTAACAATATATTATATGTCATTATGTGCATATTGAATTGTTACTAATTTTCGTGTATTATAATCTGTTTTGGTCTATATCTTAAGAACCATTTAACATATTTTCACGAAATAAAGCTCAAACTCGAGCACCTGCACTTATCTCATAGCGGTCGCAAACACGGGTCCCTATGGCTCAAACAAAGTACCTTATTCTCTACCATGTTTGTTACTACTTTATTCTTTTTTTTCAAAATAACGCATATTTCAATGCATTTCCCTACACTGACACACCACTAGGTTGCTTGCATATGACACCCGGGGATCACATATGCGTATTTTTACGTAACACAAAGAGAAACTACCTAATTATATCAAACTTTTAAAATTTTCTGAAATCGAAGTTTTATCTTATCTTCTGCAACGGGTTATTTTGATGCACCCTGTATATATATTTTCAATGTTAGAACAAAAAAATGTTTTCATATTCTACACATCAGGATAGGTACGAAAGGCACAAATTAGCAGAATAAAAATAAAATAATGAAGTTAGAAACATATATTCTACATGAACAACTATAAACCTTACCTTTTCAATGAGATCACATGACGTTCACCTTCTGTCAAAAATTGATTCCAATTACCACAGAGCTATTCATTTTTTTTTAATTTTCTTATTTCATGTAAAAATGTTGGCTGGCAACCGCCTAACAATATATTATATGTCATTATGTGCATATTGAATTGTTACTAATTGTCGTGTATTATAATCTATTTTGGTCTATATCTTAAGAACCATTTAACATATTTTCACGAAATAAAGCTCAAACTCGAGTACCAGCACTTCTCTCATATAGGTCGCAAACCCGGGTCCCTATGGCTGAAAAAAGTACCTTATCCTGTACCATGTTTGTTACTACTTTATTCTTTTTTTCAAAATAACGCATATTTCACTGCATTTCCCTACACTGACACACCATTAGGTTGCTTGCATATGACACCCGAGGATCACATATGCGTATTTTACGTAACACAAAGAGAAACTACCTAATTCTATCAAACTTATATATTTTTCTGAAATCGAAGTGTTATTTTGTCTTCTGCAGCGCTATATTTTGATGCACCCTGTATATATATTTTCGATGTTAGAACAAAATATGTTGTTTTCATATTCTACACATCAGGATAGATAGGAAAAGCACAAATTAGCAGAATAAAAATAAAATAATGAAGTTAGAAACATATTCTACATGAACGACTTTAACCATTACCTTTTCAATGAGATCACATGACGCACACCTTCTGTCAAAAATTGATTCCAATTACCACGGAGCTATTCAATTTTGTTTTAATTTTCTTATTTCACGTAAAAATGTTGGCTGGCAACCGCCTAACAATATATTATATGTCATTATGTGCATATTGAATTGTTACTAAATTTCGTGTATTATAATCTGTTTTGGTCTATATCTTAAGAACCATTTAACATATTTTCACGAAATAAAGCTCAAACTCGAGCACCTGCACTTATCTCATAGCGGTCGCAAACACGGGTCCCTATGGCTCAAACAAAGTACCTTATTCTCTACCATGTTTGTTACTACTTTATTCTTTTTTTCCAAAATAACGCATATTTCAATGCATTTCCCTACACTGACACACCACTAGGTTGCTTGCATATGACACCCGGGGATCACATATGCGTATTTTTACGTAACACAAAGAGAAACTACCTAATTATATCAAACTTTTAAAATTTTCTGAAATCGAAGTTTTATCTTATTTTCTGCAACGGGTTATTTTGATGCACCCTGTATATATATTTTCAATGTTAGAACAAAAAAAATGTTTTCATATTCTACACATCAGGATAGGTACGAAAGGCACAAATTAGCAGAATAAAAATAAAATAATGAAGTTAGAAACATATATTCTACATGAACAACTATAAACCTTACCTTTTCAATGAGATCACATGACGTTCACCTTCTGTCAAAAATTGATTCCAATTACCACAGAGCTATTCATTTTTTTTTAATTTTCTTATTTCATGTAAAAATGTTGGCTGGCAACCGCCTAACAATATATTATATGTCATTATGTGCATATTGAATTGTTTCTAATTGTCGTGTATTATAATCTATTTTGGTCTATATCTTAAGAACCATTTAACATATTTTCACGAAATAAAGCTCAAACTCGAGTACCAGCACTTCTCTCATATAGGTCGCAAACCCGGGTCCCTATGGCTGAAAAAAGTACCTTATCCTGTACCATGTTTGTTACTACTTTATTCTTTTTTTCAAAATAACGCATATTTCACTGCATTTCCCTACACTGACACACCATTAGGTTGCTTGCATATGACACCCGAGGATCACATATGCGTATTTTACGTAACACAAAGAGAAACTACCTAATTCTATCAAACTTATATATTTTTCTGAAATCGAAGTGTTATTTTGTCTTCTGCAGCGCTATATTTTGATGCACCCTGTATATATATTTTCGATGTTAGAACAAAATATGTTGTTTTCATATTCTACACATCAGGATAGATAGGAAAAGCACAAATTAGCAGAATAAAAATAAAATAATGAAGTTAGAAACATATTCTACATGAACGACTTTAACCATTACCTTTTCAATGAGATCACATGACGCACACCTTCTGTCAAAAATTGATTCCAATTACCACGGAGCTATTCAATTTTGTTTTAATTTTCTTATTTCACGTAAAAATGTTGGCTGGCAACCGCCTAACAATATATTATATGTCATTATGTGCATATTGAATTGTTACTAATTGTCGTGTATTATAATCTGTTTTGGTCTATATCTTAAGAACCATTTAACATATTTTCACGAAATAAAGCTCAAACTCGAGTACCAGCACTTCTCTCATAGCGGTCGCAAACCCGGGTCCCTATGGCTGAAAAAAAGTACGTTATCCTGTACCATGTTTGTTACTATTTTATTCTCTTTTTCAAAATAACGCATATTTCACTGCATTTCCCTACACTGACACACCACTAGGTTGCTTGCATATGACACCCGAGGATCACATATGCGTATTTTTACGTAACACAAAGAGAAACTACCTAATTCTATCAAACTTATATATTTTTCTGAAATCGAAGTGTTATTTTGTCTTCTGCAGCGCTATATTTTGATGCACCCTGTATATATATTTTCGATGTCAGAACAAAATATGTTGTTTTCATATTCTACACATCAGGATAGGTAGGAAAAGCACAAATTAGCAGAATAAAAATAAAATAATGAAGTTAGAAACATATTCTACATGAACGACTTTAACCCTTACCTTTTCAATGAGATCACATGACGCACACCTTCTGTCAAAAATTGATTCCAATTACCACGGAGCTATTCAATTTTGTTTTAATTTTCTTATTTCACGTAAAAATGTTGGCTGGCAACCGCCTAACAATATATTATATGTCATTATGTGCATATTGAATTTTTACTAATTGTCGTGTATTATAATCTGTTTTGGTCTATATCTTAAGAACCATTTAACATATTTTCACGAAATAAAGCTCAAACTCGAGTACCAGCACTTATCTCATATAGGTCGCAAACCCGGGTCCCTATGGCTGAAAAAAAGTACCTTATCCTGTACCATGTTTGTTACTACTTTATTCTTTTTTTCAAAATAACGCATATTTCTCTGCATTTCCCTACACTGACACACCACTAGGTTGCTTGCATATGACACCCGAGGATCACATATGCGTATTTTTACGTAACACAAAGAGAAACTACCTAATTCTATCAAACTTATATATTTTTCTGAAATCGAAGTGTTATTTTGTCTTCTGCAGGGCTATATTTTGATGCACCCTGTATATATATTTTCGATGTCAGAACAAAATATGTTGTTTTCATATTCTACACATCAGGATAGGTAGGAAAAGCACAAATTAGCAGAATAAAAATAAAATAATGAAGTTAGAAACATATTCTACATGAACGACTTTAACCCTTACCTTTTCAATGAGATCACATGACGCACACCTTCTGTCAAAAATTGATTCCAATTACCACGGAGCTATTCAATTTTGTTTTAATTTTCTTATTTCACGTAAAAATGTTGGCTGGCAACCGCCTAACAATATATTATATGTCATTATGTGCATATTGAATTGTTACTAATTTTCGTGTATTATAATCTGTTTTGGTCTATATCTTAAGAACCATTTAACATATTTTCACGAAATAAAGCTCAAACTCGAGCACCAGCACTTATCTCATAGCGGTCGCAAACCCGGTCCCTATGGCTGAAACAAAGTACCTTATTCTCTACCATGTTTGTTACTACTTTATTCTTTTTTTCAAAATAACGCATATTTCAATGCATTTCCCTACACTGACACACCACTAGGTTGCTTGCATATGACACCCGGGGATCACATATGCGTATTTTTACGTAACACAAAGAGAAACTACCTAATTATATCAAACTTTTAAAATTTTCTGAAATCGAAGTTTTATCTTATCTTCTGCAACGGGTTATTTTGATGCACCCTGTATATATATTTTCAATGTTAGAACAAAAAAAATGTTTTCATATTCTACACATCAGGATAGGTACGAAAGGCACAAATTAGCAGAAAAATCATAAAATAATGAAGTTAGAAACATATATTCTACATGAACAACTATAACCCTTACCTTTTCAATGAGATCACATGACGCTCACCTTCTGTCAAAAATTGATTCCAATTACCACAGAGCTATTCATTTTTTTTTAATTTTCTTATTTCATGTAAAAATGTTGGCTGGCAACCGCCTAACAATATATTATATGTCATTATGTGCATATTGAATTGTTACTAATTGTCGTGTATTATAATCTGTTTTGGTCTATATCTTAAGAACCATTTAACATATTTTCACGAAATAAAGCTCAAACTCGAGTACCAGCACTTCTCTCATAGCGGTCGCAAACCCGGGTCCCTATGGCTGAAAAAAAGTACCTTATCCTGTACCATGTTTGTTACTACTTTATTCTTTTTTTCAAAATAACGCATATTTCACTGCATTTCCCTACACTGACACACCACTAGGTTGCTTGCATATGACACCCGAGGATCACATATGCGTATTTTTACGTAACACAAAGAGAAACTACCTAATTCTATCAAACTTATATATTTTTCTGAAATCGAAGTGTTATTTTGTCTTCTGCAGCGCTATATTTTGATGCACCCTGTATATATATTTTCGATGTCAGAACAAAATATGTTGTTTTGATATTCTACACATCAGGATAGGTAGGAAAAGCACAAATTAGCAGAATAAAAATAAAATAATGAAGTTAGAAACATATTCTACATGAACGACTTTAACCATTACCTTTTCAATGAGATCACATGACGCACACCTTCTGTCAAAAATTGATTCCAATTACCACGGAGCTATTCAATTTTGTTTTAATTTTCTTATTTCACGTAAAAATGTTGGCTGGCAACCGCCTAACAATATATTATATGTCATTATGTGCATATTGAATTGTTACTAATTTTCGTGTATTATAATCTGTTTTGGTCTATATCTTAAGAACCATTTAACATATTTTCACGAAATAAAGCTCAAACTCGAGCACCTGCACTTATCTCATAGCGGTCGCAAACACGGGTCCCTATGGCTCAAACAAAGTACCTTATTCTCTACCATGTTTGTTACTACTTTATTCTTTTTTTCAAAATAACGCATATTTCAATGCATTTCCCTACACTGACACACCACTAGGTTGCTTGCATATGACACCCGGGGATCACATATGCGTATTTTTACGTAACACAAAGAGAAACTACCTAATTATATCAAACTTTTAAAATTTTCTGAAATCGAAGTTTTATCTTATCTTCTGCAACGGGTTATTTTGATGCACCCTGTATATATATTTTCAATGTTAGAACAAAAAAAATGTTTTCATATTCTACACATCAGGATAGGTACGAAAGGCACAAATTAGCAGAAAAATCATAAAATAATGAAGTTAGAAACATATATTCTACATGAACAACTATAACCCTTACCTTTTCAATGAGATCACATGACGCTCACCTTCTGTCAAAAATTGATTCCAATTACCACAGAGCTATTCATTTTTTTTTTTTAATTTTCTTATTTCATGTAAAAATGTTGGCTGGCAACCGCCTAACAATATATTATATGTCATTATGTGCATATTGAATTGTTACTAATTGTCGTGTATTATAATCTGTTTTGGTCTATATCTTAAGAACCATTTAACATATTTTCACGAAATAAAGCTCAAACTCGAGTACCAGCACTTCTCTCATATAGGTCGCAAACCCGGGTCCCTATGGCTGAAAAAAAGTACGTTATCCTGTACCATGTTTGTTACTATTTTATTCTCTTTTTCAAAATAACGCATATTTCACTGCATTTCCCTACACTGACACACCACTAGGTTGCTTGCATATGACACCCGAGGATCACATATGCGTATTTTTACGTAACACAAAGAGAAACTACCTAATTCTATCAAACTTATATATTTTTCTGAAATCGAAGTGTTATTTTGTCTTCTGCAGCGCTATATTTTGATGCACCCTGTATATATATTTTCGATGTCAGAACAAAATATGTTGTTTTCATATTCTACACATCAGGATAGGTAGGAAAAGCACAAATTAGCAGAATAAAAATAAAATAATGAAGTTAGAAACATATTCTACATGAACGACTTTAACCCTTACCTTTTGAATGAGATCACATGACGCACACCTTCTGTCAAAAATTGATTCCAATTACCACGGAGCTATTCAATTTTGTTTTAATTTTCTTATTTCACGTAAAAATGTTGGCTGGCAACCGCCTAACAATATATTATATGTCATTATGTGCATATTGAATTTTTACTAATTGTCGTGTATTATAATCTGTTTTGGTCTATATCTTAAGAACCATTTAACATATTTTCACGAAATAAAGCTCAAACTCGAGTACCAGCACTTATCTCATATAGGTCGCAAACCCGGGTCCCTATGGCTGAAAAAAAAGTACCTTATCCTGTACCATGTTTGTTACTACTTTATTCTTTTTTTCAAAATAACGCATATTTCTCTGCATTTCCCTACACTGACACACCACTAGGTTGCTTGCATATGACACCCGAGGATCACATATGCGTATTTTTACGTAACACAAAGAGAAACTACCTAATTCTATCAAACTTATATATTTTTCTGAAATCGAAGTGTTATTTTGTCTTCTGCAGGGCTATATTTTGATGCACCCTGTATATATATTTTCGATGTCAGAACAAAATATGTTGTTTTCATATTCTACACATCAGGATAGGTAGGAAAAGCACAAATTAGCAGAATAAAAATAAAATAATGAAGTTAGAAACATATTCTACATGAACGACTTTAACCCTTACCTTTTCAATGAGATCACATGACGCACACCTTCTGTCAAAAATTGATTCCAATTACCACGGAGCTATTCAATTTTGTTTTAATTTTCTTATTTCACGTAAAAATGTTGGCTGGCAACCGCCTAACAATATATTATATGTCATTATGTGCATATTGAATTGTTACTAATTTTCGTGTATTATAATCTGTTTTGGTCTATATCTTAAGAACCATTTAACATATTTTCACGAAATAAAGCTCAAACTCGAGCACCAGCACTTATCTCATAGCGGTCGCAAACCCGGGTCCCTATGGCTGAAACAAAGTACCTTATTCTCTACAATGTTTGTTACTACTTTATTCTTTTTTTCAAAATAACGCATATTTCAATGCATTTCCCTACACTGACACACCACTAGGTTGCTTGCATATGACACCCGGGGATCACATATGCGTATTTTTACGTAACACAAAGAGAAACTACCTAATTATATCAAACTTTTAAAATTTTCTGAAATCGAAGTTTTATCTTATCTTCTGCAACGGGTTATTTTGATGCACCCTGTATATATATTTTCAATGTTAGAACAAAAAAAATGTTTTCATATTCTACACATCAGGATAGGTACGAAAGGCACAAATTAGCAGAAAAATCATAAAATAATGAAGTTAGAAACATATATTCTACATGAACAACTATAACCCTTACCTTTTCAATGAGATCACATGACGCTCACCTTCTGTCAAAAATTGATTCCAATTACCACAAAGCTATTCATTTTTTTTTTAATTTTCTTATTTCATGTAAAAATGTTGGCTGGCAACCGCCTAACAATATATTATATGTCATTATGTGCATATTGAATTGTTACTAATTGTCGTGTATTATAATCTGTTTTGGTCTATATCTTAAGAACCATTTAACATATTTTCACGAAATAAAGCTCAAACTCGAGTACCAGCACTTCTCTCATAGCGGTCGCAAACCCGGGTCCCTATGGCTGAAAAAAAGTACCTTATCCTGTACCATGTTTGTTACTACTTTATTCTTTTTTTCAAAATAACGCATATTTCACTGCATTTCCCTACACTGACACACCACTAGGTTGCTTGCATATGACACCCGAGGATCACATATGCGTATTTTTACGTAACACAAAGAGAAACTACCTAATTCTATCAAACTTATATATTTTTCTGAAATCGAAGTGTTATTTTGTCTTCTGTAGCGCTATATTTTGATGCACCCTGTATATATATTTTCGATGTTAGAACAAAATATGTTGTTTTCATATTCTACACATCAGGATAGGTAGGAAAAGCACAAATTAGCAGAATAAAAATAAAATAATGAAGTTAGAAACATATTCTACATGAACGACTTTAACCATTACCTTTTCAATGAGATCACATGACGCACACCTTCTGTCAAAAATTGATTCCAATTACCACGGAGCTATTCAATTTTGTTTTAATTTTCTTATTTCACGTAAAAATGTTGGCTGGCAACCGCCTAACAATATATTATATGTCATTATGTGCATATTGAATTTTTACTAATTGTCGTGTATTATAATCTGTTTTGGTCTATATCTTAAGAACCATTTAACATATTTTCACGAAATAAAGCTCAAACTCGAGTACCAGCACTTATCTCATATAGGTCGCAAACCCGGGTCCCTATGGCTGAAAAAAAGTACCTTATCCTGTACCATGTTTGTTACTACTTTATTCTTTTTTTCAAAATAACGCATATTTCTCTGCATTTCCCTACACTGACACACCACTAGGTTGCTTGCATATGACCCCCGAGGATCACATATGCGTATTTTTACGTAACACAAAGAGAAACTACCTAATTCTATCAAACTTATATATTTTTCTGAAATCGAAGTGTTATTTTGTCTTCTGCAGGGCTATATTTTGATGCACCCTGTATATATATTTTCGATGTCAGAACAAAATATGTTGTTTTCATATTCTACACATCAGGATAGGTAGGAAAAGCACAAATTAGCAGAATAAAAATAAAATAATGAAGTTAGAAACATATTCTACATGAACGACTTTAACCCTTACCTTTTCAATGAGATCACATGACGCACACCTTCTGTCAAAAATTGATTCCAATTACCACGGAGCTATTCAATTTTGTTTTAATTTTCTTATTTCACGTAAAAATGTTGGCTGGCAACCGCCTAACAATATATTATATGTCATTATGTGCATATTGAATTGTTACTAATTTTCGTGTATTATAATCTGTTTTGGTCTATATCTTAAGAACCATTTAACATATTTTCACGAAATAAAGCTCAAACTCGAGCACCAGCACTTATCTCATACCGGTCGCAAACCCGGGTCCCTATGGCTGAAACAAAGTATTTTATTCTCTACCAAGTTTGTTACTACTTTATTCTTTTTTTCAAAATAACGCATATTTCAATGCATTTCCCTACACTGACACACCACTAGGTTGCTTGCATATGACACCCGGGGATCACATATGCGTATTTTTACGTAACACAAAGAGAAACTACCTAATTATATCAAACTTTTAAAATTTTCTGAAATCGAAGTTTTATCTTATCTTCTGCAACGGGTTATTTTGATGCACCCTGTATATATATTTTCAATGTTAGAACAAAAAAATGTTTTCATATTCTACACATCAGGATAGGTACGAAAGGCACAAATTAGCAGAAAAATCATAAAATAATGAACTTAGAAACATATATTCTACATGAACAACTATAACCCTTACCTTTTCAATGAGATCACATGACGCTCACCTTCTGTCAAAAATTGATTCCAATTACCACAGAGCTATTCATTTTTTTTTTAATTTTCTTATTTCATGTAAAAATGTTGGCTGGCAACCGCCTAACAATATATTATATGTCATTATGTGCATATTGAATTGTTACTAATTGTCGTGTATTATAATCTGTTTTGGTCTATATCTTAAGAACCATTTAACATATTTTCACGAAATAAAGCTCAAACTCGAGTACCAGCACTTCTCTCATAGCGGTCGCAAACCCGGGTCCCTATGGCTGAAAAAAAGTACCTTATCCTGTACCATGTTTGTTACTACTTTATTCTTTTTTTCAAAATAACGCATATTTCACTGCATTTCCCTACACTGACACACCACTAGGTT